>NW_027280078.1:227500-297500 GCF_046629955.1 Centroberyx affinis
CCTTTAAAATAGAACAGTTAAGACCCAGAGGAAATACACCTGAATGTCATTTACAAGACTGTTATTGTTAATTATAAATTATAAATTATAAATGTAATCTCCCTTGACATACAACCTGGAATACAATTGTTTTGGGGTTTTTTAAATAAAGATTTTTAAAAGTTGTTTATCAATAAGCAATGTTAAACAATTAAGCTTAATATCTGAAGGCAGACAGTTTATATCTTTTTGCTATATAGCTTTTGACCCAGCATTTTAGCATCTTTCGGTATTTCATGCATGCAGAAATATTGATAAATCAGGCCCATTTTACCAGTTACCTGACTGCTGAGAAAAAAAACTGAGGAAAAGCCTTTCCTACCAAAGCCAAGACAGAATAACCATAACAAGACATGTGAACAGGCATATATACGCACACACACACACAAGCGCGCGCACACATATGCTTAAAAAAAAGAGAGGCTTGCTCTCCCTCCCTCTCTCCCTCACACACGACGCAAATAGTCCCATGTAAAACAAGAGTGTAACAATGATTTCATCAACCTTGGCCATACTGCCAGTGGTTTGACTCTTCCTCTCCCTTTTTCTTTCTCTCCATTTGGCTTCTGGGGAAGCAGCCATGAGAACAACGTACTAGTGAAGTTCCCAGTAGAAGGCAGCTGGAGTTTTAACTGCAGCTCGCAGAATCATCTACTAATAGGGGCTGTGCTACTTACTGCGGCAAATGGATTTGTATTCAAACTTACATTCTAATTTGCATTTAGCTCCTGCATCTAGAGTATGACTTATGAGAGTAACATAGTATAAATGCAAATGAAAGATTAAGTACTATATTGGCAGTGTGAGTAGTAATGTAAAAAGCATGATCAAACAACAAGAAGACAAGAAAAATGATGGCAAAATGAGAGGAAATTCCCTTCAAGCAATGTTGACGAGACATGCTGCCAAACTCCTTGGAAACCGTGGTGGTGGGCTGAATAACACTGCAAATCCCTAAGGGTTTCTGAAGCAAATGTCATCAAACTTGTCAGTGGATTCAAAATCATTTCAAACACAGAAGACGCTGACAGCTCTAGTGATCAAATATAGTCAAATACAATGGCCTGGCCACTAGAAATACACATTCCTTCAGTTAGATTCCCTATTTCGATGCCTGTACAAAACCCTGGCTCAATGTCTGAGGAAAGAAACAGCTGAGCAGAGGGACTTTTATACTGGCGGGTCTACAACTCCAGAGCGGCAGGCAGGCAAGCAGGCAGCAGCAAGCTTCCAGCCCGCAGGCTCCAGCAGACAGGATAAGGCTTCTTTGTTCAAGACTCCTCCTACTCCTTAGAGAAAATGAGAAAGTAGCCCCTGCCTCACAAGGAGCCCAGTCAACACACATACACATACACACACACATATGCACAGGCCCATATGTGCAAACCCACACACATATGCATACATAATACACACACCGACACATGCGCACGCCTCCACACAAACACATGCACACACTCACCCATGCAAACGTCCAAGTACACAGCAACACAGCATGTTCAGTACCAAGAGAATAGAGAATCCTCTGAAATTGCTATGAGTTTTTATAAACTTTTATACATAGGGTTTAACATGTGATACACTTGTCTGTGTTGAATAATGTGACACCTTTAGGTGACTTCATAGCACAAACAGAAAGAGCAATTCTCAAAACACTATGATTGTTTTAGAAAATGAGAGAATTTCAAAAACGCATTCCAAGATCCACAAGTTCCAAGCAACAAAAACACAGATCTTCCATCCACCAATCATACATGTTAATATCTTCGCGAAAGAAAGAAAAAACAAAAAAGCTGAAGTTCTGAGAGTTTTCTTTCCCTTCCCCCCGCCTGTCCCGCCCCCAGGCTTTGGCTTGTTGTGATTGGACAATGATGGAAACCTGAGCTTCCTGTTCCATAGCCCCGCCCTCGATTCTGCGGTGTCAGGTGTCAGTCGGTGTAACAATCACTGAAAAAAAGTCAGGCAAGGAAAAAAAAAAAAAAACAGACAAAGATACCCACTGAAAGCAACACCACACTCCAAAACGCACACTAGACAACAACTGATACAGTCAACATACACCTAAACAGCCATGCAGGCAGTAACAGTCAAAAAGGGAAAAAAAGCAGAATGAACACAAAAGCTGCCACACATGCAGAAACAGTCAACACTGACCAAAACAATCAGCACAGACAAAAAACCCAGCTACACAGAAACAGCCAGCAAATATATACAGCAGCTAGAACGGTTTCAGATAACCATCTCCGACATACAAACTCCTCCACTGTTTTGTTCTCTGGTGTGTGTGTGTGTGTGTGGAGGCCAGCAGAAGACCATTTTCTGGTTTCTGTCTAGCTTTTTCCTAAGGAGAAAGCCCATCATTTTCAAATTAAGCCTAATCACTGTTCCTAGAAACGACACAGGAGTTAAATGAAGCAGAAAGCTAAGGTCTTTAAAATAGAGAGGAGTTGACTGTGAAACGTCCTTCAGTGTTTTCTAAAGAGGGTGTTTTTTTCCACTATTTTTAGCTTTTAACTTTTCTCTGTCAAGACAACCCATCATTCTCCAATTTAGCCTAATCACCGTTCTTTAGATAGGCACAACTGGGAGTTCAGATGAGGTAGAAAACTTTGGGAGGCTGGCTTTGACTACAGGTTTCAACAAGTCACCTAGTAGTTACCTTTGCCAGGGAAAGATTGCCCTTACAAAACCTCAAATTAAATGACTAAAAATAAGACACATTTAAGATGGCCCTTAGGCAAATAGGATTCTAGGATAGAAAAACATGAGTTTAAACAATAAAAAAAGAAAAAAAAAAAGCTTGATGTTGAAGTTGTGAATTAGAAAGACTTGACTGCAAGTTAGAGCAAGTCAACTAGCAATTAACTTGACTAGAGTAGAGATTAACCTAGAGTCAAATGACTAAAAAGTCATAATTAAGATGAAGATTAAATCAAGGGATTACAGCTAATCACGGTTTACTACTGGGAAACAATCATTGTAAAATTAGATGTTTGAAAAGCCTTACACATCACCAGCTTGCTCCTAAGGTGTTTTCTTTCTTTCTTTTTTTTCTTTTTTTTTTTAATCACCAACTGAACTGAACCGACTTCTTACTATACAAAATGGCCACTGCAAGGAGTTCTGCCATCAAGTGAAAACTAATATGACAATAAGTCCCATTGTACCTATGTGGGCAGACAGACTTACAAAATACAGACTTGTGATGCATGGGTAGAAGCATTTGCATATCAATATATGCAGAAGTGAACCACATGGCACATGACACAAATGTCTCACAGAGATTGAAAAAAAAAACTGAGACCACAGAATAATACCCCAAGTGGGAAGACGGTTTCGCTGCCCAGATTCACTGAGAGTGTAATGTTAATTCCCTCACCACTGCCACATTCACAACAGCAAACAAGATGACTTTGCACAAATGTCAAGACTTCTGAGTTAATCCTTTGTTATATGAGCTCAGATGCTCACATGATGAAACGACACAGACTGTTCCCACGTGCCACTAGAACAACTTGATTAAATTGATTGTCATAGATTTTTGTGATGCAAACTGAGCAAATAATAGTCCTGCCCTGTCACACAGGCACATTAAAACATTACAGTACTTTTGTCATGTGGAGACCCACCAGCAAAAAGTCTTTGACTAATTCTGGGAGACAAACAGAAAGGCTGGTATCTCCTCAGAAATGTTTCTTGGGATGGAAAGGCCACTGAAACACCTTTTACCCCACATGGCACTAAAACTCACTGAAACCAGTCCAAATGAAAGGCAGGGTGGCTCACCAATGGTAGGCGAAACATAGTAACAGTATAAAATGAGATTCAATGGGTAGACGTGGTAAATTGTCTTTGACAGTCAATTAAATTCAACTATTTGATAACAGGTGTGTTAGCATGTATGTAAACGTGCAGTACCAACACACATGAATGACGTTGTGTATGTGCGTCAACGTCTTGCATGTATAACACACATTCATACACGTGTGTGTGCATTCAGAATAACGTGTATACCTGTGGGTGCATACTCTTTGTCTGCCAGTGCCTGTGCTCTACCACATAATCCAGGGTTCCCAGTGTGCTATCTATAGTGTTCCATTACGTCACCGCACGGCCATCTTGGCTGACAAACAAGTGATTGCAATGAAACAACAGGTGACTGTCATAAAAACAACAGCTACAGTTAATTCCAGATATTACCTGTATTTTTCGGCAATGAGCCATATTTTTAGGAAATGAAATGCATGCAGCATCGCACAGCTCTACCTAACACCTCCTTGTCTCCCTCTGCAATAAATAGCCATGGCTGGAGTCCCATGACTGACTCAGTAAGACAGAGAAAGAGGGAGAGAGAGCGCTGGCTCCACTGCCCCTGGCCCCAGCAGCCCTTCACCGCCAATCAGTGCTCCAGAATCTCTGGAATCTCTGGAAGTGGGAATGTGGGAACGTTGGAGCTGTGAGCAATCCTGCTGCTGGGCAGTCCTGTTTCCAAGCTTCCAGAGACCAGCGGCTATAAGGAGAGCACTGTAGAGCCGGCTAAACCCGGCATGGCACACTGGAGTCCATACAGGGACTTCTGAGAAAGCCTGCCAGTGCACAACTTCACCAAGCAAGGATCCCACTAATTCGATGCTTACAGAAACATTTGCGCATACCTGGTGGATATGGCTTTATTTAAAATTGTGGGTTCTGTGTGCGTATGTGTGTTTTTCTACATAAATGTTTGGATACACTTTAGATGTAGCAATCACAGAAATCTCACTTTAAATATGCTTGCGGCACTGTTGAGCCACGAGAGAGACAGAGAGAGAGAGAGAGAGAGAGAGAGAGAGAGAGAGAGAGAGAGAGAGAGAGAGAGGCAAATTTAGAAAAATAAAGGGAACCGTGTTTCCACTATCCCCTCAAGAACAGAATATCCCTTAATTGTGAGGATTGCCTTATGTGTCTCATTAGGAAGTGTGTGTGAATATGTATTAATTCATGCAAAAATGTGTGTGTTTCTACGTGTATGTGTGTGTGTGTGTGTGTGTGTGTGTGTGTGTGTGTGTGTGTGTGTGTGTGCATGTACTTACAGCTGTGCAGCGAACAGCCGGCTCATCTTTGCCACGTGCTCGTTGTCGTCCATGTCGCTGTCCCCCTGGTCCCCACTCAACTTCCTCTTGGTGGGACTGATGGGAGGAGGGCCCGTCCTGTGGCTGGAGATGGAGGAGGAAGAGGAGGAGGAGGACGACGAAGAGGAGGAGGACGAGGAGGAGGAAGAAGAGGACAGGGACAGGGACTGGAGTCTGGGGTCCGCCCTCAAAGCTGCCTCACCTGAGGAAGGTAAAGGAGGAGGACAGAGGAAGGGGAGAAAGGACAGAAGAAGGAGAGAAAATGATTATTAGTAAGTTGAACCTCCATAAAAGTCAAGGGAAACATTTGGACTATGTTACATGAGGTAAATTCCATATTTACACAAACTCTGAAAGTGGGAAAGGGGGTAAAACCACATCTACTCTTCAGTACAGCACAAGTGTAATACCCGAACTGAACAACAGTGTTATTATACCAGTAGAATATCCAGTAAGCTTGAAACAATAAATGGTAAATGTCAAATGGACTAAACATTTTGGGAATTGTTAGCATATCCATCTAGGAGGTGACAGTTGTGTTGTTGCTGTCCACTCAACACTTCCACCAGCGTGCCCACCCATAAATGTGAATTATGGTAATTACTTGAGATTATGATAGTTTCAGTAGTTTCAAGTAGAGTGCAACACTTTTATTGCCACTTTAAACAAGTTAACCACAAAAGCTGCTTTATGACAGTGTTTTACTGTACAGGCTGTGTTTCAGCTTGAATTTTGGATTTTGTTGACTTATAGACTTTATTGAGAGAGGCATCAACCTCTGGCATGAGTCGGAGGAGTATCTGGTTAGGAATGTTTTGGAAGAAATAGCTGTGGATGGGTCCGGCGTGTGTGTGTGTGTATGTGTATGTGTGTGAGAGAGAGTGTGTGTGGTGCGAACTGCTTCTCTCTCTGTCTCTATAACTCTCTCTCCTTTCCTTCAGCCCTGTCCTGGTACAGAAGGCCTACAGAGTAGTCAGTGAGGGGGAGTAAGAGAAAGGGAATCAGGAAAACTACCACTGGCTCTGCCTCAGCACGGGGACTTTCCACTGCTTCAGCCTTGTGTGTCTGTCTGACTTTTCCCAAACAAAATATATATCCTAGACTAAGACTCCAGTTCCAATGCTGAGCTACTACTACCATACTCCCAGACAAAACATTCACATTCACAGATTGCAATCCCCTGCCTGCACTGCAACACCACTGGGTTGCTTCCACTTACTTCCACACCATTTTGCATTTCCCCAACCATATTAATGTGCAGCGTTGATTATATTCGGGCAAATGTGTTTTCAATAGTTGTGCTTATTCTGCTGTTGTTCCAAATTAAATTAGTCACATTTTATACAGGGGTCAGAAATAAACCAAAGGCATAATGCAGCAGTATACCTGCAGGACATGGTGAGGGCACATTGCATGATTTACTGGATGGTTCACAACAACATGGAACTTTGCAACAAACAAACACACAACATACACACACACAGACATACACGCACATGTGCACACACACAAAGCAGTCTTTGGACTTGATACTAAATTTACTCCTAACCAGAGGGCCAGAAATTAAAGGCTAAGAGAAAGAGTGAGAAAACAATGAAATCATTCATTCATTAATTAAAAGATTCAGAATGTACCACCCCACACACACAAAGACACACACACTGAAAAGGCTTTGAAATGTAATTAAATTTGTGTGTTTTATTTCACCAATGTTCCCCTATGTAAGTATGTCTAGTTTTATCATGGCCTCCTGAACAGAGCAGGCAACCCCTCCCCTCTCTCCCTCTCCGTGGCATGTTCCTGCTCGCCCCACTGTGCACCATGGCAACAAGGATGACATCATTGAATTTGGCAGGACAGAGGGATGGCAATAAAAGAAGAGAGACTGTGACACCTAACTGTCCAATCAGGATCCAGGGCACATAATAGCTTATCAGAGGTTCAGAAGTGAAGCACTCATCAAGGGGTGTATCTGTGTGTATATGTGTCCTCTGCAGACAAATACGCTATTTGACTATAAAGAGTCAATTACTGTTGGCCTGACTCCTGCACAACAGCAGAATAGATTTGCATGCAATTTCTTTCAAATACTTGCCATACCCTCAATAGTCAACAGCTTTAACAGTGGACACATTGTTGCTTGTGGATAAAATTAATTTGCTCCTAAAATGCTCCCGATGTTTCTCACAAGTACTCACACTACCACAACCAAGAGGACATAATATGTTACACACTAGAACACACAATTATAGCTTAATATGTACTTATGGGCAAGTCTATTCAATACACTTTTTCAGTACATAAAGACTATAATATCTACAAGAAAATGTTAGATTTCACACCATTTCTGGAGGTTTTTTTGCCACTAAACTGGCAGATAATCAGATAACCAAGGTGGGCCATTACACAGAACTAAAAATTCTCTCTGTTCTTTTGCCTCTCCCTCTCTCTCAGTTCATTAGGTCCACATGATCAAAGCCTATTTCTCTTGACAGAACTTCAAACAGTTTGGAATCAGGATGAGATCGGATTACAAACGGAGGTGAACCTCTCTATCTCTCCATTTCCCTCTCTCTCCCCTCCTCTGCCCCTTCAGACACTTAAAAAAAGATGAGTCCAAGCATGTCTCCCTCTCTCTCTCTGCAAAGCAGCAAAGTGATTATTTTTGGCACGCGTTTCTCAGTAACCTGAACTTGGCCCGTGGGGTGCCTATATTTTTAAAGTGCATGGAGCCTTTATTCTTTAAATACTTAAAAGGACACACAACAGTCCAAAAAAAAAAAAACAACAACAACTCCAAAGAGGTTCTTTTCTTCATGAGCTGGACCATTAAACAGGATGTTAGATTGGAGATTGGAGAGAGGTTGACAAAAGTACATGGCTTTGAGGAGGTTTTCAACCTTTCCACAGCAGGCAGTGTTTTTTCTCTCGCTCAGCAGCAAAAAGAGACAGTCAGCATTCCCCTGCTCCCCTAGCTGCCCGACCTACAACTGATAGCGGCTTAGAGAGAGAAAGAGAGAGTGAGAGGGACACAGAGAGAGAGGGAGGGAGAGAGCGAGCAAGAGAGAGAGACAGATAAAAACATTTGACTTTAGGATTTAGTGGATAGGCTAGAACCAGAAGATGGGGCATAGTGAGCCATCTACCGTATGAGTAACAGTTCCCCAAAGTTATCCTCCCAGCATACAGAGTCTGACAGCACATCAAGAATGCAACCACAATGCTGTGTACATAAGCTACTCAGCACTTGTTGATGAGCCAATCAATGGACTAACATGATCAATTATCATAAAAACAATAATAATGTGATAATTTATTGGTCCCCATAGGGAAATTGTATTTTCACTTGGCCCCACAGCGCCGCTGGAGCTGGCAGGGATTCGGTTTCTTGCTCAAGCACATTTCAAATAATGCCGCCCTACTTTTTTTCTCCATCCATCTAGTATGTGATTGACATCTGTCATTCACCCATCATCCATCCATCCATCCACCAAGGATAGCAGCAGTAGCAAGTCGATATGAACCCAGAATTAACAGCTGGCAGATGTCATAGATAGATAGATAGATAGATCTCTCAGGATGGTGTACTAGCATGTATGAGAGTGTGTGTGTGTGTGTGTGTGTGTGTGTGTACACACTTGCTCATGCATACAATAAGCACCCTCAGTGAATCACAACGCTCCTATCACCCCATTCTTGACTCAACATGTTTTAACATGAAGGGCCTTTTTCCGGCTCTTCTCATTGATTGGCCCTTTTCCCTGGTCTTTTATCTTTTTTGTTCTTGTTGTCAGGCACATGAGGGAGTCATTTTAGCTCAGTCAGCTAAAAAAAACTGCAGAAAAACAAACAGATGGCCCAATCTTGAGGAAATGTGCTTCCAGAGATAGAAGCAAACCATTGTGTCCAAATAATTATGTCAAAGAGACACCCAGAGGACATGAACAGAATATATAAGTGTAAAAAACACTCAGAGATCAAAAGAACAAGACAGAAAAAAGCATAATGAAAGGAGAGTAGGCAGTCCCCTCTGTACTCCCCTTAGTATTTGTCTTCATTGAGCTAGACAGTAGGAAAGCTGAGAAGGGCACAGCTTTGGGGAGACACAGGAGAGGAGGTTCTGGTTGGCTTCAGTCCCAGGCCAGCAGGGCTAAATGTGGGTTCAGATAAGAGCGTCTTATCCACTACACCATCACTGGGCACAGAAGGGTGAGCTTTGAGGGAAAATTGGAATTTCACAGTAATGGCATTTGTGTGCCCAAAACCCTTGAAAAAAACACTTGAAAGTCACGTGCCTCAGAACTAGAATCTTACCTGCTGTTTGCCAAGCAGCAAGTCCACCAATACAATCTTTCACAAGCGATAAGAAATGGATTAAAATTCAACTTTGTTGAAAGAGCCCATGCATAATCAGACTACTCACCACTAAAAACCTATCCTACACTGCTGCCACTTAATAGCTTTAGTAAAAGTCTGTTTCAATACAAGTCATCTCTGTGTTTGTCACATTGATGCTTAGCAACAATTATTTTCCCTCTACCTGTTCCACAAATGGTACTGAGCCAACCGCGTAAAAGGTTTTTGAGGGCCCTTCAATGATTTTTACATTTTGTTATTAAAACCATCTCTGAGACTCTCTCTCTCCCTCTCTGACTCTCTCTCTGCAACTCTGCAAAAAGGATTTCAGTAGCACTGTATTAATAGGAGTGCTATTACCAGTCCATTACATGCAGTCATCTAGAGAGGAGCTGCTAATTCTGGTACAGTAGCTGCGGGAAACAGGATAACGTATGGCAGAGAGAGGCAGATAGACACAAAACCTACCAAGCTTACTGACTGCATGTGGTTTAGTTTTACTACAGAAACAGTGTGTAATGAAAATGTTTTCCTCTTGCATTGCTGAAACTTCTATATTTTATATCAAGTCAGTCAAGTGAGGATGGAGATTAATCATAAATATCCACCTTGTACACCTCCCACCTATCAGCAATGCTCTCAGCTACTATCCTAACTGCTTTTTCTACCAGGCTCTTACTCACTATAAAAAGATATAATAAGCCTCTTCTGGGGAAATTATAATATTCAGTAAAATGAATGCCCGCTGAAAACTGCAATCTGACTTGAGTTAAGTTAGGCAGCTGCAGGCTTACTTGTGAATTTAAACAGAAAAAATATCCTCTTTTTTTTTTTTAACAGTGCTGGAGTTGATTCTGCATGCTGCTGTAGAAGCCACGGGCAGGACAGAGGAAGGAACATGTATTTAGCCCCCAGACAGACTGTATCGTATTACAGCCCCTGACATGTGAGCACTCACAACAGCCGAGGAGAGAAGAGAAGAGAAGAGAAGAGAAGAGAAGAGAAGAGAAGAGAAGAGAAGGCCTACACTATTCCAAAGTCAGCCACCTTGCATACTTAATGTATAACATGGAAGTGTATTCAAGACATAACATGAGGTCCAATGCTGGACTAGACCACAGAGAAGAGAAGAGAAGAGAAGAGAAGAGAAGAGAGGAGAAGAGAAGAGAAGAGAAGAGAAGAGAAGAGAACCCTGAATAAAGTGACATGACAAAGAGACTAATTTTCAAATGTAAAAAAAAGTTCTAATTTGATATAAACACAACACTAATTCAATCTTTGGGACCTTGAACAATTGTCATAATGTGACTCAAATGACGACAAATCATTTTAACACACATACAAAAAGCAAGGAAGACACAAGGCTGATGTGATGCATAGCCACAACAGAGCCAAAATCTGAAATAACTGTGCAAGGAGTAATTCAGAGTGAGTCAGCCCAGAGGGAGCAGCCCGGGACATAGGAGAGCGCTGAAATTCACACATGGCTTACAGACTCTTATTCAGCCTTTGATCTCAATCATTAAGAGCCTTCTCTTTGAGGCCTAGTCAATAACAGGATAGAAAAAGATAAGCCAGGTTTATTAACACACTTCCACTCTCCCAGAGGATAGCAGGGGTCGATAAATTACCCCAGCAAATTGTTTAAAAAAAAATCAAAATAGGGGCTGTGTTCCTTGGAAAAATACGATAACCCACATTTGAACCGATGAAAATCATCCGCATGAGGCACAAAAACGATATTATGACCAGTTTTAGTCTTCATTTATAAGCCATACACAAAGTCGTCAAATCAATCTGTAGTAAAGCGTATTTATGTTCTCTGCTAAGCCCATGCAAAGTAACTCCAGCGGTTAGTAAAACTTCGACCATGTCAACAATGTCGCTACAATGTAACGACAACGCTCCCTTCAAAAGTTTTAAAAACAACCATAATAACACCCGCATCCAGACAAAATCGTTGATTTTACCTTCATAGCAGAGAATGCCAATGTTGTTGTTCATTTTGTCCAGGTACTGGTAGTTCAACAGGTCCATTTTCGTTAGAAGCATTTATCGGGTTTTACAAAAAGACCAGCTTTTTTTCTCTCCTCTCAACCGACGGTCAAAAAGCCAAAGGCCCAGCCTCTAACTTTTGTTTTCAATAAACCCCTTTTTAAAAACCCACACAGACGACCGAGAACGAATTCCCCGACTACTCTAATGACTTTAAAGATACTTTTGAAATACAGGAAAACGGTATCGTGGTGACAAAAAGAAAAAGAGTAGCGTCAGTTCTCCTCACAGCCAGCTGTAAGTCGACTGCACTGACACGCAGGCTATGCTTGGTATGACTCCTATGCTGCACCAGTGGTTTCCTCTGTTGCCGAGAGAGTCGCACTGGGCATGCTCGCTAAATCCCTGGAGCGCCTCAAATATCAGGGATGTTTTACGCGCAAGATCAGCCTCTCCAAACACACACAGGGCAGCAGAGAGAGAGAGGGAGAGGGAGGGGGAGGCAGATAGAAAGAGACAGACAGAGACCATTACGAAAAATAACTACAGTAATCCCGTAATAAATTGTAGGATACCGGATACTGAACAAAATATCACAACAAGATCCCTATATGAATATTGCAGTCACACCATGGGATTAACAAATGTAGTAAAGTATCATAAGGTAATTGTAAACTATTGACACACATTCCCTATAGGAATATAAAAGTTTAAAAAATGCCATTACGTAAAATAAAGTCACTATAAACTCACTATAAAGTGCCAGAGACACACTATAAGTCCCTATAGGAATATTACAGGATATATTAAATTGATAGCATATGAGGTAAATAATAATTAAAAAAAATACTATAAAGGTCACTATAAACTCACTATCGAGTTCAAGTACCTGATAGTGTGTCTGTGGGGATAATACAATGATTTTTTGTTTGGGGAGAGATTGGGGGCAGGGAGATGGAGAGAAGGAAAAAAAAGACAGGAAGGGAGAAGGAAGAGAGAGGTGGAAGGAGGGACTAAATAAAATCTGAGACAGGATATCATGGAGGCAAAATAACAAGCAAACCACTATTCTTTATGGCCCCTCTGCTTATTAAACCTATTCTATTTGACATAAGTGGGGGCTTCCTGTTAATGTTCATTGTCACATATGCACCCAGTTCCTTCAAGATAGTATGCTTTCTTTCTCCTCGTGATAGAATAGAATAGAATAGATTAGAACTATACTCTGCTGAAACAAAGTGGCTGTAACTGTTTTCTAGGGTTAGGGTTACTTATGGAAGAAAAACAAACTTCACTATGTGGATGCAAATGGGTAAAAAGTTACCGAGAGTCCAATGAACCACGCTCTGTTTCAGAGTGGTTCTCTGCTGCCCCCTGCTGCCTGAGTTGGGCTGCAGCAAGGCTTTGTAATCAAAATTAGGAACATGTTGAGGACGGGGTAAAAAGCAGGAAACAAGTAGGATAAGGAGAGGAAATAGGAAATGTCATCATAGATAACATGAACTTGTAAAAAAAAATCTAAATTAATATCTCTGCAAAATGTTCATAATTGTGATACAGCAAGAATAACAACAAGTGGAGGTGGCTTTTTCATTAACCCATCAATTAATTGCAGACAAGCAAGGCCAGTACATAGACTACACAGAAACAAAATTACAAAACAGCATTACAATATCCATGAGGTTTCCAGAAAACACAGAGTTCAGTGAAAACTTGTAGGGATGTGATGAGGACAACAAAACAACACAAAGAACTCCAAAATAAAGGAAGGGGGTGGGAGGGCAGCAAAACAACAACATCCATTATTCAGTGTGTCCAAAAAACTGCTCCATAATTTCTGCTAAAGGTAGAAATGATAATTTGAGATTCCGGTCTTGTCAATAATCATCACATTACAGGGTGTAAGTGGAGAGAGTGGAGGAACAACTTCCTTAGGGTATTAAATTGAGAATATAATGTGCAGGGTGTGGCGGTGCTTTAGAGTGTTAGTTTACACATAAACACACATATGCCATGCATTTTACACACACATACACACATACACACACTGCTGAAGTGGCTTGATCATATTTAGATCATATCTATTATAGGAAAAAAGTTAACAGGTTGTTGACAAAATATACAAAAAAATAAACATTCAATTAAATGCATAAATGAACATCTTAAATCATTTTGACTGTATGCTATTGATTTGACAGTTATTATTTATTAGCTGGATGATTATGCTTGTGTGAATTGTAAGTGGTTTAATGTGCCTTTCCTCTGTTCTGAGAACTGAACCAGAAAGGAACCAAAACATACTAGTAAAAGATAGATCCATTCTACTTTTCATCATAAGGCAATATAAAATTGAAGTAGGTCTGCAAATCTTTAAGCATGTCAGAGAATCAAGAGTCAGAAAAATACCACGTTTGGATAAATATTTGGTTGTTCACACTTAGTTTTGAAACACTGTTTACAACTTAGGGACTCATAATTCAGACCTGAACCAACCCACTGTCAGCGGCTCTCACACACTCACACACAGACAAACACACACACACACACACACACAGGCTATGTGCAGGTATTTAGTAAACAGACCTGGCTTGCCTACCAGTAGCTGATAACTATAGTTTCCTCTTGCGGTAAGAACATTATTTGGTGGATGAGTCTGCTATTTAACTTTGGTCCAAAGTTGGCTGACATTTTGTCTTGCTCGCATCTTGTTTTGAATCAGTGGTTTCACGCATGTGTTCTTGCTGAGCAGACCTTCTTGTTCACTTGATTTCTGCATAGACAGAGTGGGTACAACAGCGCTCATGACTGCCTCCCCTCTGGTCGGAGTATTGCATTGCAACCAAAATAGAATATGGCAAAATCTCACAAAATGGTTCTAAATCTCGTTTTATAGCACTAAATTATTTATTTTTTCATTCTGGCGGCTTTGGTGATTCCCAATTATGCTTTGGTGGCTGCCAAAAAAATCTCTCCGTTAGCTGCTAACCAGTCTGTGCCCTCTTCTGAGGTAGCCACCGTTTTGACAGGGCCAAAAAGACTTAACAAGAGAGTGCAGCCAAGAAGTGGAAGAATGAGAATGACAGAGCAAGAGACAGAGAGAGGGAGAGAGAGAGAGAGAGAGAGAGAGAGCTCTCAGGCCAGTGAAGTTGAAACCTTGTATCCCAGTGTCCCAGGATTCAGCATGTAGGTTAAAAACAGTGTAAACTACACTCGGCAGCAGATAGCCCAGGCTCCATTCAACCCTGAAGCCATGGCCTCTTCGCTGACCTCTGTCTCACCAGCCAACTACTAAACAGGCCTCTCCTAACTTCTAGCACTACTAAGAACTGGATTAGGAGACTCTATTCATACAGAGGACTTTACCCCCTCTTTCTTACCCCCTCCCCCCCTCCCCTCCCTCTCACCCCCACACACAAGCTGCAACTACAAAACAAACGCCCACAGAGAGAAACAACCACACGCATGCATCTATACAAACACACACGCAAACATACACCCACCCCCCAGTTCTCTCTCTCTCTCACACACACACACACCTAAACACCTCCCCTTTTCTTTCTCTCTCTCTCTCTCACACACACACACACACATACACACACACAAAGGGCTCTCCCCCTCCTCCCTCTTGCCCCCCCTCCCTCTCACGGTGGCTCAGAACTAAGGAACATGGTTCTTGTCTCATTGGAGAGCCATTGTCTCCAGTTTCACACACTGCAAGGCTGAGTTCAAACAGAGAGCCCATTCACACTGCTACCGCTGCTACAGCTGGTGCTGCTGGTTAAAACCAATCATCTTTGCATAGGCTTAAACCAAAGGCTGTGCATCTAAAAAAACTTTGCTGCCAGTTAATTGCCCAACTTATCCTTACTCTATTGCGGGAAGGTATTTGACAATGTAAGCAACAAGAAGTTGCTCCAGGAAGTAAAAACTGAATTGCTAGAGGCTTAAAAAAATTAATGGATTGTTCAGTGTCACAACTTTTCAAGATAAATTGCCTTGGCATTAACCACAAAACTGTAATGCAGGAAAGCTCAATTGGTTCAGTTGGCAGGCACAGTGTGTCTATACCACACACACACACACACACACAGACACACACACACACTTGCTGCTGCTCTCCAGACTTGGGCTAGTTGAATGGTTAAAAATAATCGAGAGAAACTTATGGAATTGAAAATGAGAGTGTTTGAAGTGTGAAGTACTGCACTAGCTATATCTGTAAATAAATTAACAAATAAAACTTACTTTGGGATAGTAGGTGCAGGGAATCTATTAGAAAGTCAGTCAATGCACACACATACACACAACACTGCAACAAATAAACAAGCAAGCAACACAGTTCTGTTCTTCTCATAAGAACTTCTCATGATTAGCTTATTTCTGCTATGGCTATCATCATATTTATCAAAGTAAATACAGTTGATTTACTTGCAGTGGTTGTGTTTATTTTTGACATATCCATTTAGTTGTAATTGTCATAATATACTTAAGTTAAAATTAACTTGTAAAGGGGAACAAAGTTTTTGACAAAGCATCTTTGTTCTGGCCCGGTTGAGTAAGTCTACTAAGGTGATTAATGGTTATACAACAAGTTGGTAAAATTCCACCTCTTTTCTCCATAGGGACAAGTTGTTACACATAACATAGCCTAGTGTGGCAATAACCTTTCTCCTCACTGTTTCCCTAGCTCCCTTTCTTCAGGGTGAGTCAGGAGTGTCAAGAGTAAAGAGAGTGCTGTGAGGGCTGATGTCCTGCGGCTGATGTGAGCTAAGAAAAGGCAGGCCATGGCATTGCCCTTGTTACAAGAAATTATGAAACACAGCCCGGAAAATTAACTGCAACATTTAGCCAAAACTACGGAAAAAGCAACTCTGCCTCTCCACCAAACCTCTTTTTAAATATGAATAAATCAACTGCTGACAATACTTCGCATAACTGCTAAGCCTGAGTGATCGGGTTTCGATCATGCACAGTAGTATTCAACCTTAATTTCTGAACCAGAAGGGTAGATGATCTATCCATCCATCTATCTATCAACCTATCTTTCTTTTAGTGCCATGGGTACACACAACTCCCTTTCATCTCTAGTGAAGATTTCCTGCTTCCCTGTTATTATCTCAAGACTTCCTGCCTGTCTATTTATTTATCTAATCTATCTAGACGAGGCACTACCAAACCTGCTTGATGTCTTTCCGTGTTGTGTGTCATACTCAGAGCAGGTCTGGGCTTCTCCGGGGAGTGGGTGTGTCTGGATAACAACAACACACAAGCCAGGTGGTGGTGATTCATCCTAATGCTTTATTAACACACTGCGGTGTTGTGATACAAACAGGACAGGAGAGAAGGAGAAGGATCGAGAGAGAGAGAGAGTCTAACATAATGTTTCCTTCTTTCCATCTGTCTTTCTCACCTTCCGTTTTTTCCCCTTACAGTTACTTAAAAATCTTCCTCAATGATCCTTATACAGTACCTATCTATATTCTAATGACCCTGGGTCCCAGGGCAAGAGACTACCTGATTTGGATCCTAGGCCAAGAGAGTTCAAAGGTCAAATCCTTGATTACTTTATGGCGCCCTCTGTTGAAACACCATCACCCCACCACTGGCTTTGTTTACATGACATAATGACAGTGACATAATGGATTGAAGAATAAATATTTCTCCTATTTATTACAGTTTAAATGACTTTTACATAAATTTTGAGGCTGTAAATGGTTAAAATTTTAACATTTGCAAACACCTATGACAGACCTGTATTTCAAGTTATGATGGGGAAAATTCCCCAAAACATTTTTTGTATGTACAAGTAAAACTTTTCACAAACATTATATGGATAAAACCCAAATTTATATAGTTCCTTAAATTCCAGATTGTGTCTTGAAGAATTCCTGCTTCAGCCACCAGGGAACAAACAGAAGCTACATTTTCTACAGAGACGTTTACATCATTTTACGAAGCATTCAGAGGCAGGATTACACAACTGCAACATGACACCATTACAGAAGGTTCCTGGGAGTGTTTGGTCTGAAAGGGTCTTCAGCATTCACGCACAGAAGAGGAAATATCAGGTTGCTACACCAAAACAATGGGAACAACAGGTGATTCTGTGGAGGTGAAGCAATGCTGTGGTTTCCCACCTTTGTATTCTGTGTGTGTGTGTGTGTGTGTGTGTGTGTGTGTGTGTGTGTGTGTGTGTATGCAGGCCAGATGGTGAAAGGTGGAAACCCTCCCAAACAGAATTTTACAAATCCAGGGTTCTGTTTAAAATTTGTTTTAACATTAAACATTTATCTCACACTCACTTTCTTTGGTGGGTTTTAACACGCAAGTAGACAAGTCCTTGTTTACTACTATTATATGTGTACGATTAAAAGCATAATGTCATTGGATATTTGTACTTTGTAAAAATAAATTCACATTTTGTGTCTACTATGAGATACAGGACAGGTCATTTTTAAACTTTATTTTTAAAGCCTGCATGGGGAAGATTTTTTGTTAATGTAGATTATGCAGAGAAGGTAATTGCTGGCGTGTCACATAGGCACTGGCAAACATAAGGTAAAAGGCAAACTTCAGGTGGATAACAATAGTGCTTTCCGATACTACAACCTAAAGAAACTTACTTTTATTGTTAATGGAGCTCCATGCTGTATGTTGGTATTACATCACAGATTAATAATTAATCTTGATTGTTTGTGATTGCTACCTTTGACAGAGACTTGTTCATATGAATGTTGATATCATTATACACTATTATGTAAATATTAACACCTGTTGGCTGTCCTATGCCATACAGTAAAAACTGCCAGCATCCTTTTTTTTTTTTAGAAACTGAGAACACCTGGGTGATTTCCATCATTGGGAAATCCTACACACAGAGCTAATTTCAGCTGTCAATTACAGGAAAAAAAGTACTAAGATACAAGGTTTATGCAGGGCAGACAATATCTGAATTCTGATATTACGTGGCATTCCCCCTTTCACAGTGTTGAGGGAGCTGAATCAGCTGTGTCATGTTATCAGGACAAGCTGTAGTGACAGAAACAAGATAACCCAGCTGCAGTCTGGGCAAAGTGTTCTCCCTGAGCCATGACCTTTAACTCATAGCCTGATTTACTATCTGTCCTCCTCTTCCTTATATATATATATATATACATATATATGTCTCCATCTTGCTCCCATATGCCTTCTCTTCTCCTGCTGCTTGAGCTTGCTGTCTCTCTCTTCTGAGTTACCGTGCTCTCAAACTGTCCCCCTGCCTATCTGCTCCTCTCCTCTGATCTCACTTTCTCTCCTGCTCCCGTCTTCCTCTCTCGTGCCATCTGCACTTCTTCTTGCTCTAGCGATTTAACATCACTATTTTCTGATAATGGATTGTGGATTCCTTCCAAATCTTTTTTTCCTCTGTCACTAGTCTCTCTCTTGGACTCTTTCAATCCTCCATAGCTCACTCCAGCTTGCCTGCCAAATTTTGTGTACAACATAAACTTAAACGAACCTGAAGTGGGGCAGACAGTGGCTGTAGTTTCACTTTCTGAACAGGGTATCTATGTTATTGCAGGTATGCAACTGACTGGAACACAATTCAAATCTGGCGCTGAGATGTAAATCATCTCCTCTGAGCAGCAGGTTGGGATTCAATCGTCTCATACGATAGCAGATTTGTATGAGAAGTTCACAGCCATGTCAAATTTTTAGGAAGCTGGAAAATACAGAAAAGAACATTCATTTTTTCAAACAAAATTTGGATAACACATGCATCCAGTAATTTGGTTGGTTGCTTTTTCTTGCAATTGTACACATTTTGAGGCTGTTCAATGTCTATTTTGTGACTAATCAAATGTCTGGTAAGAGAAATGAAGAAGATCTCAAGTGTTTCAAATACGTGACACCAAACAGCCCTACATTTCTGTATTTCTGTGTTCCCTCTAGCCAGCAGGACCTATGGTACCATTCCTGTCATGCTAACCACTAACTGGTAGCAAGGGGCTTAGGTTTTATTGCCCAGGACTTCTCCTGTGTCAGGCGGCAGGCTCTGTGCCACTGCCACTCACGCTTTGCATCTGTGCCTGGATAACGGCCCTGACATGCTCCGATGTCGTCAACACAACCTTATCACTGGATGCCAAGGCTACACATACAATACATACTTTCCTGGGTGGGGAATTTCACACAATATCGAGGTATCAGGCAGTATCATCTACCAACCTATTAATTCCCATCTTAAAGAATTGTTGGTCTAGGATTAAGTCCCCTTGACGAGACTGATTCTTTTCATAATAATATCAAAGGCTTAACTAATTCCCTATCGGCGCTCATACTCTGAAGTACTTATATAAAAATTAGAGGAAAGAAAGTGCACTTCAAGGGATTTCTGCATGAAGAGTGCTAAGCCAATAAATACACAAGGGTTCTTGCGTGATAATATTATTGTTCCTTTCAATGTGTCTGTGTAAACCCAAAATACACTTAAATGCAATATAAACACTCCAAAACTGTTGCCTTTTTTGTGGGATGTGCTGCCTTTTCTCTTTTTTGAGTACATATGCACTGGATAAATATCAGCCTGGTATATGTTTTTTTTTGTGAGAGGCATTGCAAGCCTATTTCATCTGAGTAACTATGGCAAGTGGTATCAAAAACAGAGGAATGTGAAGCATGTGTGACCTGCACAACGCTGAGAAAAAGTTCCCTCCCTAAGACAGCAGAGCTAACGAGCAGCAAGCATGAGAGAGAATGACTAGATCGGCCTGGGGTTCTTTACCGTTTTCAGCCTAAAACCCAATATTCAGGACAGTAGGTTTACACTGCGCCCCATGTTCATTAAAATACAGAAACACTGTTGTCAAGTGAGGACCCAGCAGAATCGTACCAAGGACCATATGACTGAGGCCATATAGGCCATGAGTGGAAGTAACAAAAAAGGTATATAAGAATCATACTACGTTTCAAGATGTGTGTTGAGACGATTGCACCTATAATTGATCAAAATTGCCACAGCTAGCAATTCTAAACATATGAAAGACAATAAAACAAAAAAAAGCAAACCACACACAATGTTTTTTTCTGTCTTAGCTACGTGCAACTATGCCAAAAATGAGACAATTACCTAGCCACATGGAATCATCTTTTCGATATGACTGTGCTACAAGACAAGTCTACTTAGGTTGAAAGAAAAAGAAAGTTTGTTACTGGATAATATGTGAAAGAGAAACAACAAGCAAAATGTTACCAAAACAGAGGTCTTTACAAATCCTTTCATCAATGTGCAGAAAAAAGAAATGCTTGCATGTAGAGAAAAAACAAGGGGTTGATTGTAGCCTTGTTACTTGGCACTGTGACCTCTTGACACCTGACCTTTGACCTTGTGACCATGGTTACCCTCTAGCTCTCTACTCTTAATGGCTGCTCACTGAACCATAACAAGCTACCCAACCAGTGACGATGACGTAAGTGTGTGTGTGTGTGTGTGTGTGTGTGTGTCAAGTGTGACAAGCAAGTTAAACTGGAGAGAGGGGTGGATGTCGAGGCTCAGAAAGGTGGATGGGGGAGGAAGGGAAGACAGCGGAGGAGTAACTGGGAAGTTAGAACTCATCGTCGACCTCATGCAACAGTGAGGTCCACGTTAGAAGTGGGACTTGTGTTATGCCGAGATCTGTACGTCACTTTGACCTAGTCAACCGTGAGAACATTACAGCACTGATAAAACCTTTACTGATAAGATAGGAGATTTATCTACTGCAGACTCCTTGACCCACACACACTCTGATAGCAGAAGATAAGTCAATCACTGTTTACAGTTGATGACATTATACTATCTGCCACTCATCACTGAGAGGGCAATAGACACTGAGTGAAGAACTGATAGGGAAATAACAGACAATTACTCCTTCATGCATACACCTTATTTATTTGATTTTTATTGTATGTACACACAAGTGTGAACACACAGACAAAAGCAAAGTCCTGTAGCATGCACATGCAAACACACTAGATACCAGTGTGCTCCATGATGTTTGTTTAATAAACCAACATAAATCTTTTTTTTTTCTGATTTTCAGCTTAAAATTAATAGGAAAAGCATCTTGTCTTGTGATTGTGAAAGCTGCAGGTACTCAAAACACATGCGATACAACACGGGAGGCTATGTTTTTGATTGACTGTATCTCACAATACAAAGAAAAATGCCACAGTGGAACCTAAAAAATGGTTACATGAGAATCACAGTGTAATATTACAACAGCATAGACACTGGAAAATGTGCTGCTGACATGTCAACTTACCAAATTTCCCCTCAGGCATCAATAAAGTATCTATCCATCAATCTAACTGTGAAGTGCAGTAGAAAAAATGAGGTTATTTTGAAAAAAAATATTCTGCAGGATACCAACAATATGATTCATGAGGTCTGTTGCCCCATTGCCAAAGCTCTGGGACTAACACTGAAAAAAGATGAGAAAACTTTATCTGTCTCTGGAAGTTTCTTCTGACCATTAACCTTACCATGTGTGTGAAGAGTCAACAGTGGCAAGACCTTCACCATCATTTCTCAAACTCTGGGCCAAGAACCAGTGCTATTCCTTGGGATGCTGCTAAGTGGGTCTCTAGGCTTTTCAAGCATTAGCTTTAATGTTTCCAGTTATTCTACTTTTAATTAAAGCAGTCCCTAATACAATGTGGTTTCAGAAGACCTAACCGCATGTCATCAGTCTGTCTCCATCACTATGCTAAAGCTAAGAAGTAAAAGTAAAAATCTTTGTCCTAGTAACTCCTTAATCACACAGAAAATGTCAGGAAGTTTCTTGGGAGGCATTCCACTTGCTAGTACAGCAACACAAAGGAGAGGAAATACAAAGTATAAATATAAGTATTCAAGTATGCTTGATGAATAAACGTTATCCTGGTTCATTTTTTTTTTTGCTTGCCAGAGGGCAAATACATGTTAGACAAGCTGAAAATTAACAACAGCCAACAGGTAAATGCTGGAAAATTTGGTTTGTGGCAGCTAAGTTTGTCTACTGCCAGGTACTTTGGCAGCTAACCAACCACTGTGTGGAGATTCTGTTCAAAAAACAGGGTAAGGGCGTGTTCACTTAAGGCTGTTTTTTTTATTTTCAACCACATTTTTTGCTGATAATATGAAAAAGCGGATCACGTGATGCATATTTTGTTTCCCTAACAGCTGCCTACACTGCATAAAAGCCTGCCTTGCCTTCTTTTAATTGTGATTGGTTAGCAAGTTTCACATCATGTGATCCTGTCAAAAGTTGCACTTTTCTCAACTTTAGAAAGCAAGGCACACTGTTCATTGACCACTTTCCATCCACCTTGAGGCAGCTACACATTGGTGTGGAAGTGTCAGTTTTAAAACACACACACACACACAAAAAAAACAGAATAGTGTAAACGTGTGAACATGTCGTGTGTGTAAACTGCTAGGGGAATGAGAAAGTTAGTTTACTGCCAAGGTGTCAAGCCAGTCAAGCCATGGGACACCAAATACAGATTTCCTTTATCAACGCAGATAAGACAAATGCCTGAAAACAAGTTGTGCAGGGAAGGTGAGTAAAAACAGACGGAGTAATGCCGCCTTACACCATCTGTACTACGCTGTCACTGCTCAGTCTGGTCGTTCTCAGCACCTGTGTAATGTTATCCAGGCTACAGTGACAGAAAACTGTCAGAAACACGGACAGGCTGGAGGGCAAACCCGCTCCCAGCTGAAGAAGCTTTGCACACACCCTCAACCCTGCCGCCCAACCCACAGGCATGAATCTTCGGTCAAATTACCTCTCACCTACAATACTGTTTGCCGCCGAGGGGCTAAGAGGAAGTGTCATCATGCAAGGTCTCCTCTCCGATTCCACTTTCAGTGCTGGTCTGAATCTACTTCACCACACCACCGAGCTTTGACAAGCTTTGACTCGCTTTGACGGCCTGCTAACCCACTCACAGAGTGGGTTAGCAGGCCGCCTGCACAGTTCTACTACCTACCTACATCACCTTCATTATGGACACAAAGACCAGGTTTAGCCCCAGTGAGCTTGTCCCACAGACATGTAAAAGACAGATAGGAGTGGCCTGTCCCACATTCAAATCCACTCAAGATCAGCTCTGATTACTACCCATCCAAATAAAACTATGAACACACACACTACAACATCTTGTCCAAATTTAGTCCCAATTAGGCCACCCAACACAATTTAGATGTTAGGGGTGAAAATCAAAGATCAGGTTCACTTCTAGTTACCCTGTGCATAAACACTGAATCAGATTACCCACCTGCCCAGTCCTAAAGGGGGACACTTACATCCTTTTAACCACATTTAGTCCTGATTAGGGGAAATTAGGTGACAGTGGGGATACTTACTACTCACATAGGACGAGATATATACAGTATGTACTATGTACCTACTTACTCATTGAGAGAATTATACAGAAAAGTGTAGCAAGGCCTGTTTTAATGGACTACTTCCCTCAGACCAAACACTCACCCAGAGCTAGGAAAAGACTGGTGGTGTTTGAACAAACCATGGAAACTATAACAATGAAGGGGAGACTGTGTGTGTGTGTGAGTGTGTGTGTGAGTGTGTGTGTGTGTGTGTGTGAGTGTGTGTGTGTGTGTGTGTGTGTGTGTGTGTGTGTTTTCTCAACAAACAAGCAGGATTTGTGCGTATGTGTTTGTATCTATGTGTGCGCAGAACTAGAACAGAGAGCACTGTACAGATCTCAGCCCACCATCTTCTCTTGGCACCAGTTAGCCTTTTGTTGTGGTTCCTGTGAAAAACAAAAGGTCCATATCCCATCCCTCCATCCCTCCCTTCAGTATGGCCCTAAACCACTGGCCCACTTTGGAATGACTGGCTTTGATAAACTCCAAGGCCCAGCAGGACTAGCCAGGGCCTGCTCAGCAGCGATCTGAATTCACTCTAAAACCCAAAAATTACAAGGATGGTTTCATTCCAAAATACAAGATATGCATTTTAGAAAAAATGTAGCTACACACAAAAATACTTTCTTGGACCTGTAGCGGAATCCAGGCTATTTTAAGTGTATTTCAAATGCAGGTCTACTTCCAGGAAGGGTGGAGCACACAACAAAATGTATTTATTCCAAGTATCCACCTAAATTGCTGCGGAGGGGTGATGGCAAATGTATGTATTAAGCATTTCCCCGCGTTTCCCGTTAAATATAAGGCGCATATTGCCACACTACTTTTTTAGTAAGTATGTAATTACATCCAAGGTCTGGAGTACATGACCAAAGACCTGTGGTTAGTTTTTCGTTCTGACAGGGTGGTGTAGTGAGTCAGGAAACGGACCATCCTTCAACCGGAAAGGCGTGGGTTCGAGCCCACATGACAGAGAGCTTCTGCCCCGCTCAAGTGTCCTTAAGCAAGGGGGGGAAGGGGGTGAACAGGGAATTTCTCCTTCAGGGATCAGTAGAGCATCACAAAAAATGATAAATAGGCTATATAGGGCCAACACATTCCTATATCAAGGCTGCTGATATTTAACAAGCAAGCCAGGGTAGCAGTGCAGATCTAAGGTTGTGATGTTCCAAATCATAACCACTGTGAGCTGATGCCACCTGTACTGTGAAGATGCCACTCTGTTGCTGTGTGCAAACTGTATGTATAGTAATTTGCAACCTGTAAGCAAGATATACAAATTCCCCATAGTTTGAGGAAGTACACACTCAAGACCGTATTGTATTAAATAGCTAACTGTAGACAGAATGTTTTGAGATAAGCACTCATATTCTAACAAACTTGGTTAAAGCCTAGGCCAAAAATGCTATTCTGGGATATTAGTTTGGTTTCCACTTCAGAGCCAAGCAGTGGGGCCAATTACATTATTCATGTCACTCAGTTCTCCTCCAGATAGCATTTTTGTGACTATCCTTGCAATTCATTGCCAACAGAGCTGCAGCGCTGGTCCTGACAAGCTCCACCTGGTTGCACTGAGTGAGAGTGTCTGTTGTGAAGGCAGGGCCCGGCCTCTCCCAGCGCTCTGCCATCAAGTGCTGCACAGGCATTCCAAAGGTTTGTCATAAATGCAAACAAGTAGGTGGAACTTTCTGACTGGCTGGCTGACGGACTGCTAGTAGGTTGGCAGACTAGCTGGCTGGCTGGCTGGTTGGCTGGCTGACTAGCTTGGCTGACCGCCTATTTCTTCTGCACTATTGTGGAAACAGGTCGAGTGCATTGTGTTTGGACAAAGAGGCCATGCACGACCCACAACAAAAAGTGACATCAGCGCAGAGGAAAAAAACAAAAACACCGCAGGGGAGCGAGGGAGGGAGGGAGGGAGGGAGGGAGGAGAAGAAAGCTCCCATGCCATTTTACCCGGAGGTGCAAGGAAGCTGATATTCAGCTCATTTAGACCAAAGCATTATGGGAACAAGCCGGCAACATGGCAGACACTGACAGTTGGAGCTGTTTCTAACTATCCCCAGTCTCTCAGTAGACCCACGAACAAGAGTGATTATCTTACATTTCCTTGTACATATTCCAAGTTAGTTCCAATATCAGTTAATATGTATCTCTGAAAATGAAAGTCAGCATTAAATAAGCAAGTTGAACCTTTCTAGAGGCTGTTTTTTCTGCTGCTTGCGGTTCTACCAAATTTGACCAATCATGGCATGATCGATCTTAATCTAATTCAGCACGTCATTTGTTTTAATAGCTTCCTTTTCAGAGTTCAAATCATAGTGCCGCTTCGCTTGATCATAAGAAAGGTGCTTTGTAAATTCCCCTCACAACATTCACCAGAATTCACAAATACAACTTGAAATGCCTCCAGCCAGACAGCAAGTACTAAATACACTTCACCCCCACCCCCCCTTACCCTGCTGCGGACCATACAAAAAAATAACAAATTCAACTACCATCTCCAAAAACAGCGCTTCAATTATCGGTGAACCTCTCTGGGGAAAGGAGTGCAGCTTACATGTGGTGATTTATATTATATTGTGGTATCCAGTGAATGCTAAGAGCGCCCTTGTACACTTCACTCAGCTCGGGGGCCTGCTGGCTGCGGAGAGGCCTGCTGAGAGGGATTGGGCCATTTCTCCTTAATCTCGGAAGGAATTTTTTTCAGCAACGCCAGAACTCCTCAGACATGATTAGGAGAGGAGAAAGGGAAAAAGATAGAGGAGAAGAAGGGAAAGAAAGAGAAAGAGGAAGAAAACAGAGCAAGAGAGGGATAAGACAGGGAGACAAAGACAGACAGGAAGATAGAGACAGACAGAGAGAGACAGAAATGGAGATTGAAACAGATAAAAGAGAAAGAGAAGGAAAAAGGAGACCACACAGTATAACCACCCCACCCCTATTCCAGTCAATGCAGGTTAACACAAGCAGCTGGTTAAAAAGCAGTGTTGAAGGGAGTTGAGCGTGGTTGGTCTTATTTGCCTATGCATCAACAACTCTAAGCTTGCATGGCACAAAGACACCTATTGTCTTATGGCAGGAAAAGAGGGCCAAAGCCTATGGCTGAACATAATGTTGGACTTCATGGATTTGTAATGAGATTTGTAATAATCATACAAATGTGATGATGATTTGCCCACACTGCATGCATAGACAGCACAACAGTACACACAGCTAGAGGGGAAAAACATGAATGGATGTCATCCCGTGATCTCCCGTCTCTCTCAACTCTTACACTTACAACCAAGTATTCACACACACACACACACAAACACACACACACACAGGAGGACCTAGAAACTTACGTTTCTCATCATCTGCATGAACTAACGATGCTGCTCTTGACAGAACATCCAGTGGTGTCTCCATGCTTGGCTGCCTGTGAGAGGGGAGGACACCATGTTGAAAATGTACAGGTTGTAAACTGTTGTCTTAGGCCTACATCTACATGTGGCAGAGGTGGGATCATTTCACCAAAGAGCAGAATAAAAGGTGTGATAGATACCTAGAAGATGGGGAGTCCTTGTCATTTTGTGCTCCAGGCCTGTTACACATTAATCCAAGATCTTAAGGGCCTCTAATCACTCACAAAAAAAATATTGGCTACTGTAATATTCCCACAGGGACTTGAAATGTGTCTGCGTTACTGATCAGTGAGTTTGTAATGACTGTTTTGTACTTTATGGTATTTCATCTCCAGTGGTATCACTATAATATTCCTACATTGATTTTTAGTGTCAATCTAAAATGTATAATAGGATTATTACAGTTCTTTATCATCAGGGAATACACACAGAATTGATAGGTGTATTTGCTCCCACCAGTGACTATTTCAGATTTAGGCTAGAAAAGATTAGACAGACTCTTATTAAGGTCTTACAATGTTGAGTCCCAAGTCTACACTATGCTATGAATGGTATTTTGGATAAAAAAAAAACGCTCCAGCGCACTTCCCTTCCCACTTTCTGCATTCCTAAAATACCTTTATCTCATTTCTGCAGGAAAAAGGCTTTTTAAGCAACACTCAGCACAATCAAGTATTTGATCTGCTTCAGCCTAAAATGTAAGCGCAACGCTCTGGGTTTTTGCTGCTACAGCTCACAACATTGTCTACGTGGTGGCGGAATGAAGAAATGCGACGTTGACAAACATGGCTTTTCAAAATAACTTTGATGAGAGCGGCTCAGGCAAAAAAACGAAACCGATTATTTTCGTAACAAGTGCGGGCAGTTTTACCCGCGGTAGCCTATTATATTGCCCTAACTCAGTGGTTCCCAATCTGGGGTCCTGGGACCTCAGGGGTCCTGGTTCAAGGGGGTCCCCAGAAAAATGAGGATGGATTCAATTTCAGTGTTATTGCATTCACTTTTAGTTGGCGCTATGAGAGAAACCATAATGACTATACTGATCAGAGGTTTCACTCACTCCGCTGTTATTTCCTTACTGAAGCTACATACAGACAACACAAATCTCTGGGTCTGAGGTCTAAAACATATCGACAAGGGGGTTCTTGACATGAATAGTGTGGGAACCCCCTGCTGTAGCCTGCCAATTCATAACGTGAATGAAATTTCAACAGGCACCTTTACATAACAGGGCGGATAGTATTCCAGCTCAATATTAAGTCGAGTTTCCACGCGGTGTTAATTCAGATCCTGAATATTTCACAAAGGCTGGCAAACTGTCCCACACGGGTCAACTGAGGAGCGCAGTGCGCCGACACTCACCCTGCAACCCGAAACAATGTAACAAGTTAATGTTAGTCGCTGCAATAATACTAGTACATACCTCCTTCAAGCGCCACTTTGGTATCTTCGGTATTATAATGTCCACAAAAAAACAAAACAAAAACAGAACAAAACAAATCCCACAGAAACAGAAAACAAAAGCAGCGTCTAAACGGTCTTGTACGGGGAAAGACAATAGTAGCTGGGCTGTCGGGACAAACTTGGTTGTAAACGAGGAAGAGGAGGAGGAGGGGGGGCAGGAATGCCTGGAATGATGGAATTCAGTTCCTAGCAGGTGGTGAAAGTGAGGGACGCTGATTGGTGGAAGCTTGAAGCAATGATATCAGCATACATTATGATAATGAGCCATTACATCACATCCTTTGGAGGTTAGGCTACAGTCAAATAGTATTTTTTTTTCCCTTCGGAGACTCAGTGATAATGAATTCCTGGACCGACTGAAAACAAACTGGGGGGTGAATGAGACAAACTCTCACTGTGGAAGTGCCTTTGAGCAAGGCAGTTCACCCTCAGCTGCTGGGTGGCCAACAGTAGAAGACATGTAGTTGTACTGGGCAGCTTCTAGGTGGGAATGTGTATAATTGTATGAATGTGAAGCAAGGTGGTGCTGAAGAAAAGCATGTGTGCTCAGAAAACCTTCCCTAAATACATAAAAGTTCAAGAACGCTGTAAAGGCTGACAAATACCCAGTAATGACACAAATACAAGCCAATACAGTCCTATTCATCAGTGGTGGTAATATGAGCCTACCTTAAAATGAATCATGTGTGGGTTACTGTGTCCACTTTCAAATAGTTATGACCAGTGATGTAGTGGTAAATAGAAAGGTGGGTAAACAGGGGACAAACAGACAACCATCTGTGCTTTTGTACAAGGCTACAGAGTAATCATGAATCATATTATGTATTAGAAACAGTTTATTAAACCCATTTCTTGCAACTGCAATACGTATTAACACACTGTGTTCGACAGGTCAGTGATCAGGACAGTTCAGTCAAAGCACCATATCCATGCAGAAACAACCAATGCATTCACCCATAGAACGAAGCCCTAAATATGATCATGGTTAATATGGTCATATTAATAGGGGATGGTGGGGAGTTAAATAGAGACGTGCATCTCACCGTTTCTGTTAACAAACAGGAGACATTTATTATTTTGTAGATACCATGCCAGTCATGACTAGGGCTAAGACAAACCCCCCTAATAAGTCTGGTTTCTTCAATGGTGGCTAATTTCTCAAAATAAGTGTTTTCCTATTCTCAGCTGATAAATACTCAGAAATATGGTACTATCATCAAAACATCATTAAAAATTGAAGCGTTAAGAGATGAGACTTTTGAGATCTTTGGCCGTTAGGGAGGAACGATGGAGAGGAGAGTGGGGATAAGAAGTGTGTGTGTGTGCGTGTGTGTGTGTGTAGAAATGTGCAGCATCCTTCCACAGCCTCATGAAGACACAACGGTTCCCTCTCATAGAGAACAATGACAAAAAAATCTCCACAGAAATATAATTCTCAATTTCAGCATCTTAGCTACCCATCATCTCTCAGCTAGGCAGTTTGACAACAACCAAACACATTTTCTTCATTATACTTTTGTTCCTTGTAGCACGCTGTGTATTCCGCATTGATTTTGTGCTATTTTGCTAACCCCATTGACTCCAAATGTAGCCAGCGTAATTGTCAACCATTTATAAAAGGGTCCACTCTGTTGTACTGTTAAAACTCAGCCATCATTCAGTTAGACTCCTGCCACCTTTTTTCTCCTTGTAACATTTCCACATCTCTTCTGGCCCACTGTTTTGCACGATCAAACACAGCCTTATACATGGTCACTGATCCCATACAGACTATGGAGTGATACAACCAGAGGTTAGTGTGTGATTGTTAGAGCCGCAGTTCATCAGGGTGAAGTCGGAGGGATAGACGGGTGCCTGATGTCAAGTGCTAGTCTGTCTGACAGCCGCAGAGAAAAACAATGGCTGATCAGCAGACAGGATCAGGACGGCTGCGAGAGAGAAGGCTTCCTCCTCCATCCCTTCCACATCTTCATTAGTTTCTTGGAGCTGTACGACACTGTCTTCCACAAGCCTGAGGAGGACAAAAGCACACAACACAGTGTATATTAACATGCCATAGTGTATTGTACAGTGAACATTTTAAGAATAAACTTAAACTAAAACTTAAACGAAAACTAAAGGAATCCGAGAGTTGCAAAAATGCTTAAACACCATATTAAGGAATCTGAAGCACCAATGTAGAAAGTAAATTAACCTATCATAACACGGCATGACAATGTATAATCTAGGATTTTGATAATAAATCAAAGGGACAGAGAGTTAGCACGCTTACCAGCTGTGGCAATGCCTTTGACACTCTGCGTTATACTGGAGGACTTCACAATAGATGAGATACCTGAGGGGGAGCAAACACATGCTCACACTTTACATTAAGCTCATAATTATATAGATCATGACATTATGAAACATCGTATATCTTGACATACTGCGGTTTCATTTAATGACTGCATGCTAATGAGCAAAGGGAGTAGAAGCTATTGAAGGGAAGGATTTTTCCCTTCTGGAACCAATATGAGATTAATTGCTTTATCCATCCATCTATCTTTACAAAAATCTAAATAAAATCACTTTTTTTCCACTCATCAATATAAACAATTGGCTATCAGGGTCCATCCATCTGTTCATTACACTGATTGGCCTGATAAAGGCGTTACGAGTAAAGGTCAACTCCTACACGACTGACATGAAACTTGCTGCACAAATCCAGCTATCCTTATAAATTATTGGTGTATTGACAGTTCTATAATTAAAAGTTAAAATTTTAAACTCAAACTAGCCCCACAGACTCGAGATGGCGCTGTTGAGTCTTGACTTTCCTTTACATCTCGAGTCCCAGTATGGTCTGCTGTTTTTATCCATCACTCCAACTGTCCATCCCACTTTGCTAAACACCAAAAAAAGAATAGTCCTGAGCTACCTGTATCAGATTTTTGTCATTATGCCTCCTTCAAACTCCTTTACTCTTGTCTATTCATCTGATCAATTTCCTGCTGTATGCCTCCGTTTCTACCTTCATGTAAGACAGCACAAAAGTAGGGGACGACCAGTAGAAGAAAGATATTCTACACACATTTTTGTGCGTGTCATCCATCTTTCCTTAGCCCCTTTCACACACGCAGCCTGTTCCATCAATGTGACGGCAATGTGATGGCATGCCGTCATGTGTGAACAGGCACTGGTGTGGAAATGCCAATATATCAGTGCTGTCAATTTCCCAGCTCAGGACGTTGTAACATTACTAGTAAAGCTCCGTATCGACTGTATATGGGAATGATGCCATAACATTAACGGCACAAGCACTGTCCGTGTATTTTTGGTCATTCTATTTTCTTTTCACAAACAGAAATTAAAAAATGAAAAACGAATGGTGATTTCCTTTTCTTCTTTGTAAAACAGACAATAAAAATAATAAATAAAGAAAACAATAACAAAAAAGCCCGTTTTGGATCTGAGAGAGAAGCCGCTGCTGTGCCTCTTTCAGCAGAGACAGAGACAGAGAGAGAGACAGAGACAGAGAGAGAGAGAGAGAGAGAGAGAGAGAGAGAGAGAGAGAGAGAGAGAGAGAGAGAGAGAGAGAGAGAGAGGTGCCGCTCAAATAGAAAATATGTTCAAAGACCATTTTACTAATCCATCGTCCTGTCTGGAATAATTTCACCTTCCTGCAAGCTGAGAAAGCTCCAACACGTGGATATTAGAATAAGGGCTCTTGTGTGACAGCTCCATCTCCTCTAACCATCCCTCACTACATTCATGTCCATCTTTCTCTACAAGAGCTCCACAGACTAGATTCTGCAGCAGATTCTCATCTTCTCCTCGTCTCCTCTCCTTCCATCCTTCCCTCAATTCTTTATCCCTCCAGCCCTCCCCTCCTCCCTACCTTGTTGTACAACAGATCCACAGTCTGGGTCCTGAGCCACCTGCAGCAGGATCTCCTCCACGTCTCGGTTCTTCCCCGGAGGGTCAACCAGCCTTGTGATCCTTTGCTGCAGAGTCCGAGGCAAAGCCATCAGCTGGACAAACTGGCCCTCGGGGCTCTTGTCTACCTGCACGCACACAAACGAGAATAATTAGGCATGAATTAACAGAGATACATACAGTAAACTCAACACCAGCAGCTGGACCAACTGGCCCACCCACAGGTCTCATCTAACTGGAGAGACACAAACGAACAACGATAAACAAACAAGAACAGAGTTAAATTTAATTGCGAACGGAAAATGGCCAGAGTGAAAGCATTATGAAATACTAATATTATGCTGTTTTTGCCATCTGTAAAAATTAGCCAGTAGTTGTACTTGAATCTTTTAATCTGCCAGACAGCATACCGCCTCTTCTAATATGTTTGAAATGATCATTAGAATGAGGTCAGCGCAGTAGGGATCTCTCAAAGGCCCCATCTCTATAAGCATTCTTAAACATTTTCAGCCCAGGATCCTAACAAAACAGAGTCTTGCCCTTGGACCCAGGCCCATTAAAACAGACAAATATTCATGTCATGTTGGGACCCATGAGGCACAAGCTCATAGCCCATTTTGGCTTCTCATCTTAAAAAACGGCGCTCTAAAGCACAACAAGAGTCTCTGAGTATGAACACAGTGGTTTCAATTCACTTTCACTTAAAGTGAAAATGTATGACGCTAACATTAATTTGCTTAATTACAGAGCATTTATACTATTTTCTAAATTTGGATGTAACAAAGTGAAGCCATAAGTTTTTCCAATATTTCAATTGAAATATTTGACTGAAATCTGCATCCTGAGGTAATTGCATTGAAAGGGAACTCAATCCAGCCGAGTTGGGTAACACTACATATAACAAGTGTCCTAGCGCTTTTCAGGTGCTCAGGTGGAGGGGTGATTGGAGTGAGTGAAACTACTTTAAAACCTCCACCTGTTAACACCAAAGTGCTGTGGTAGCACTGTGTTAACAACTGAGCACGGTGTTAACTAACAACTGCTGAACAAAACGAGCGCACACTGTATTTCCTTTATGCGGAGCTCTTTGGGTCCTGCACATCCTAAACAGTGAATACCGTAATTACCCTAAGCACTGAGCATTGCAAAAAACGTTTCGCACGCACTAAACCAAACCAACCAACCAACAAACACATATAGGGTTCTCCTCCCAAGCATCTAAACATGTTATTCCAGGACAGTGCGATGCCTGGGGAGCTGATTTTTTTTTCCTCTGTGTAACAGGAGTGGCAGAGGCAGTGGAATACAAAGACAAAATGAAACCTTATACCTGACCTGAAGATGAGTGGAAAGGAGTGTCTATTCTTGCTCTTCAGTATGCGTGCACACACACACACACACACACACACACACACACACACACGTGCGCGCGCACAGACACACACACAAATTGTCCATGCTTTGCCAGCTAATATGTATAGGAGGGAACAGGGCATTGTGCCAAGTCAGTCACACCCCATTTAAAGTTTAGCACCGAGGTTGAGAGTACACTCTGTCCTATTCAGGGCAAAGCTGTGTCATTTTAAGTTTGAAACCTCATAGACCTACTGCATCTCAAACTTGACGCATGAATAATACTTTAAGGCAGTACAGATGGGACATTTTACCAACAACTACGGCAATCAGTGTTTTTTAAGCAATATTTCCTATTTCCAGTGTTACCTAAGGTTTCCCAAATATCATATCACCTTAGGGGAAAGAATTAGAAATAGCAGTCTATCATGAAAAGAGGCCTATCAGGTTTTTAAGGCTTTCAATCCAGTTCTCTTACACCTGTATGGTAGGTTCAGGGTGTGTAAGGACAATTTCAGAGGTGTGTAGTCAAGTTAGCAGAGCATCAGATTGTATTGCAGATACCTTGCATCTCCACAAAGTCTACTTTTGAGGAATAAAATACAATGATTTCCCGTTAATGCCCACTGTAATAAAAAAAAAATTGGATACAGTACATTTCTGCAGGACAATGACAACAGTCCATAGCACATGATGCCCAAGCTGAGCTGCGTTTCTAACATATCAACTGAGATATTAAGAGTGTGTGTGTCTGTGTGTTGCTTCACCTCTAGTCTTCCCTGTTGAGGCTTGTAGACCACTTGAGGACAGTCCTGTAGGATGTTGCTGTACAGAATCCGGAAGTGCTGAATGTTGTCTTTGACAATATTGGCCACCTTGGATTTATCCTCTCCAATCACCATCCTGAAATCCCCTTAAGGGGTGTGGACAAAACACTTTTTCTTAAGGGAACTCAGCAAAACACAGAGGAAATAAAGCCTAGTGTTTTCAAGATAACATTACTTGCACTACAATGCCATTGCAAAATACTGAACTCAATATTGATTGTTTATAAATGTGTTCTGCAAGCTGAAATGACACTTCAACTTCACCTCCAGAGGGCGTAAACGTGCAGGTGGCGTGTGGATAGGTATAGTTAAAAGGAGGAGGAGGAAGAGAATTGGAGTGGACAGTGCTGTAGCTATCTAGTACTTGACAGTGGGCCGCAGCAGTCAACACAATTTTTTTTCAAACAGCTGAAAAAATGGCAACAGCATCAAACAGTCCACCACATCCTGAACTGATTCCCAGTCCACCTAAACTGGTTGACAAAACTGGTGCCAGCAGCAAAATATGGAACTACTTCACAGAGCTGACAAACGGACACCCAACCGACAAAACTCCTGTGCTATCGTTGCTACAAAGCTGTCCACATCAACTGTGGTAACGCATTGCTTGATGGTTTTGCTTGTTTGCTGTGGTATCAATTCAGTATTGACTTTTTAGATATTAAACTAAGTATTGGTAATGAAGTCAAAATTCTGGTATCCTAACAACACTAATAAGTCCGGCTCATTAGGCTGATGATACCAGCTGCCCGCCCCCCACCCCGCTCCCCTTGTTCTTGGCATGCATCCCCCTTGTTTGGAAAACACAAAGGAGAACATCAATTTACCTGCTCCTCACCCACCTCATTATATCTGAACAAATCATACAGGATAATTCTCTGCCACAGGGTGCTTACAACCATCAATCCAACTAATCCATCCAGCTTGGAGGGCGCATATCTGCAAAGTATTCAACGTTTCTGGAGCACCCAGGCCAGAGTTACAGCGGAGCAGGTGGTCTTATTACCAACAAGGAAACCAAAAGCTTGGATCCCAATCATCATGCTTCTTTGGATATGATGAGTATGGGAACAAGTGTTAGTGTATGTCAGAGAGAGAGAGAGAGAGATTTTTTCCAATATCTGCATGTAGAATGTTTATATCTGTATGGTTAATTAGCTGATATGGACAGCAAGCATTTAGGATTTAGAGTTTGAATTTGTTAATTTTTGTCTAGTTACCAGCATAGGAGAGACCAGCTATCTGCAGGAAGAGGTCTTCCTCAGTGAAGCTCTCCGGCAGCATGAGGAAGGAGGCCGTCACAGCGCTCTTCAGGTTGCCCACCAGAGCGGCACGCAGCTTCCCATTCTCATTCTGCACCAGCATCCTCACCTGCATAGAAACACATACACACATGTGCACAAGTAAGCACGGATGTGTGCATGAACACACATTTTAGAACAGCCTGCCAGAGATTTTATTGGGTAGTTCATGCAAGATTTTCTTCATTTCAAATTTTCAACCAATGGAGGTGCATTTGACTTACAGTAACTAACTAAAAAGGGCAAAAATCAACTGCAATATGGTCCTGAACTTTTTCAATAAATACATTTTCACTTTTTTTTATATATTTTTTAATATGTTTGACAACTGGACAAATATTTGACTGGTTTGACAATAATTAGACAAGGATCAACTGACTGATACAGAAGAGTCTGTCCAACTAACTAATTGACTAATTTACTGACTCATTTAAGACAGTTCAGGCATAGTTTTACTGATTGATTTGGTAACAGCCTGATCAAGATACTGACTGGTTTGTGCAGGCGCCCAGCGACATACATGGTCTTCCAGTGCATCAGGTCATCAATCAGAGACTCTGTACTGATCACGCCATATTTGATTATCTGAGAAGAAGAATAGCAGTAGTCAATAAATAGTAACAAGACAAAAAACAAGATTAAACCAGTTTAGATATCATGCCTTGTTTACATAGCCGCTGTCAAATTTACTATTTTCCAATAACAAAAGTATGCTACACTGAAAGACTGTTATACACACAATTCTGAGTTTGTTCACTTTTATGCCAATGAAGTGTTGGTAAAAATACAGACTATTTACAATTATGAATTCCATGTGAGAAGATGTGGTTTGGACAGCTTGAAATTAATTTGAAGAGATTTCAGTGGAAAACAAGAGCTGAACAGCATCATCTTTTACAAAAAAAGACAAAGTAATCATGAGGTACTCAGTGGGCTAGTGTGGCCCTCAAGAGGAAGAGAGAAAAGGAGCCATTATAGAACATTGTGAGACATAAAAAAAAATGATTGATTGATTTACCCTTCCATCCACAGGCACCAGCGTGTTGTAGTACACCGCAGCCCCGTGGTCATTCTGTATGGAGCTGATCTTCGTGGGCCCCAGCAGCTTGAGGATAGAGTAGTGTTTGCGGTTCTGCAGCAGGTTCATGGTGTGCCAGGTCACAGGGTCGTCCACCGCAAACACAAAGTCCACCATGTTCTTCTGAAAGATGGAGAGAAGAAGAGCATGACAGGGAGCACAGCAACTTTCTAAAACAAGGGAATGGGACACAGCATGTATCAAAGCCTTATGTCTGGTGAGTCCTAACATCAGCAGCAAAACATTTGCATGTGCTATGTTGAGCGTGGCTCCTAAGATATGCTTCATTTACTCATATCCTAGGCTGAAAACCTACGAACCCCTGTAATATTGGGCACAGGAATAATGACGTGGTCAATTACAATAGAATATAGAGCAATAGCGCCATCCACCAGTATAAGGCTACATAGCCTATGTTCAGACATTTGTATACTTCAGATTAAAAGATCATCGTCAGTAGGCGTTATTACTGAATGTCTGTTTACATTTTAAAGGTTAGAAAAGTTATATTACATTAACGCTGTAAACAATGTTGTACAGTTAACTTGCAGTATAGTGTCGTAAATGGATAGTAGTTTCCCAAGGGTTGGAAACTGTCAGGACAGGTGTCACTTACCCCCATTTGACCTTGAGTGGTCCCGTGCTGTTTGAAAACGCCAGATCCATAGGCAAAAGCTAAACTAATGTCTTGGGGAAACTGTGACAAAATCCTTCTGTAAAGCACACCGGTGTTCTGCAAAGCTGGAAGAGTCATTTTGTTTTGAACTATGTTAGCTAGCCAGCGCTAGCTACTTTATCATCGGAATCACCAACTAACTAGCTAACTGTTAGAAAATCCCTGCGCAAAAAAGCAAGAAAGACATGTACGACTTTCGGGGCACATAATGCCCTAAACCGCAGCACAGCCACCGATCTGTATTACAAATTATCCTAGCATAACCCAATTCATCAGGTCAGCTGTGTGCCTAGCAGCGCGTGTCGAGTAAAATGTGCGTCAGTCTGCTGCTGCAGCCCGTGGGCTCATGGGAGATTGAGTTTGAGTTGGATAATAAGCAAGCCGAAAGGATTTCAACTGCTTTCTCCTGTGTGCGATGATTACCGTGTCAGTGTTTTGCATATATGGTTGAATATAGTGATAAATTGTAATTAGGCTGCACATTGCTCCAAAAATATATTTTTTGTGCTTGGAAAATGGAAGGAAATACGAACAAACGAATGTTAATTTAGCCAGCAGAGGGCGGTATGATACCAAGTTTAGCCTTGGCAATGAGGTAATGCTAATTTGCATGGATTTAATGTAATTGTGCACGGTTAGAGAAGAGGCTACCTGCTGCAGCCAGTGTCTGCTGCATTACACATTGTGAAATTCCTATCAAGAGGGAACACATTTACTAGTTACTAATGATGGTGAGAGTATTAAGCATATTTAACTAGGAACTCTGTGCCTCACACAATGTGACTATAGCTTGTGCTTGCTCTCTGGACTTTTCTCATAAAGCATAATATATCCCACTGTGTCCTGGGGTTGGCTCAAGAGAAAGTGCTTCAACTGAGCCATCATAAAGAGCAGTAGCCTACAGCCACAGTGCAACCACAAAGATTAAGCAGCAGTTAAATCTCTGTAAATTGGAACATATTATTAATAGAATAGAATAGAATAGAGTCATGGAAACAATTAAACTTCCATCTTAAGTCAGTAGCACTTAAACAAAAGCAATCATTATGTTATAGTATTGGAATGTTGAATTCACAGCCATTTATCACATGCAATGAGAGGACTGACCTTCCAATCAGATTTGATTTTCTATCCATGAGTTTCATATTCAGCGGCATGATTATAGTGCTGACAATTACATTTCTTATTGCATTATACATTTTGTAATAAATCTTTTGAAATGTAATCATGCTGACATGAAGATGATTGCTACCTTTGAGACCCAGACCTCAAACTTGTATTCGGTAGCAGAGTTATGGACTTGAACCACCAAATATTGCATTTAAACCTGAAATTTACAAAAGACCACTATCGAGTTGAAAGATTTACAACTCGGCCTCGAGATGCCAAAAAAGTCCACACGCCTACACCCGTGAAAATGAACTGAAACTTGACATGAGAATAATTTCTTGTGAAAACATGTTGCAGCAATATAAGCCAACAGGCAGGACTGCAGGCCGTCATCAGTCTTAACCACTGCAGTAGTCACTAGTCTTAAAATCGGCCTAATGCCCACATCTATTTGCATACATGAATACTGAATGAGGATTCATGACAATTAGCAATATGTCTGCAGCACACTGTGGAATTGTCAAGAGTAGGACAAATATTATCTTCACTGTAATTGCCCTAAGCCATCATTTCATCCAAATGAATATTGATAAGGTCACCGAATCCTGACTTAACAAGCTCACTCACAGTGTAAAAGTGCCTTGTTAAGGATTCAGGGGTAGTGTAGCACTACTGGGACTAAAGAGGTCTGTTTAATCCCATACTACATCATGCAAATGTTATATTATAGTTCACTTGAGTGAAGCCTCGTGGTCGTGACCCTAGAAATGTAAATTATCTCATCCCCTTCCTCCCCGTGTTTTATAACAAGTGTGATTGTTTTACCTTGTGATTGTTGTGAATCTCACCCTCATAGGATTCCTTCTATTATGTAATTCTCACACTTCTATGGACGAACACTGCTGTATGTGATTACCATATAAGGACATGTACAATGGTTGCCATGAATTAAGCTGTGGAAGATATACTGAAATGACTGATTCAAAGATGGATTTACCACCTATTGTATAGTTTCCTCGACCTATACAATATAGACAACTGTATATGAACATTATGAATATAACTGTACGTATATGAACATTATGAGGACTCAGATATCTACAGCGTTAATATGTGTTTCATACTCAATGTTGTTCATATTTTCCAGCAGTCGACTGATTGAATCAACTGGGAGTGATGTCCAGCGGTCTGAAGGGTTAGCAATCAGACTGCAGCCTCTTAACACACACTCAGACTGGACTAATGACAGACAGACTGATTTTGCCCCCTGATTCACTTTACTTTGAAGATGTTTTTTTTGTTTTTTTTTGTTTTGTCTTGTTTTGTTTCTTTTCCCCCCAATGGCCAACTGGTCTGTCTTCAATGCTGTATGTAGCTGTGCAGCCGCCTCTTCTGTATCCAACTGTCCAGCTTTTTTTTGGGTGGCAAGACTCACTTTTCAAAAACAGCAAGATTGTGAGGAACATCAGATTATTGATTGCATGAAAATGACACACTGTGCCTTTCATGGGTCTGCAAGAAGGCCTCACAGCACAATTAGATGCCAGATTTGACCCAAATTGCAGTAGTTTGGATGAAATTCAGTGTGAAGTAGAGAGAATCAAAGCAAAATGAATATTAATTGTGACTTTTTAGCAAAAACTCACGACATGCCTGTGCTTAAAGCATAGCACACCAGTTGTCTATGTATGTAAAGCTTGTTAAGTAATAAGCAAACTGGTTGCAGGCAGGAAAAAAAAAGGTTTATAAATGTACATTTTTAACTCTATCCATCCTCTATGTCTGTGTGAAAGCGAGTATAAATTGGTTGGTATGAATGTCTGTAGCTTTTCCTTTGGCGTAAAAACCACCAACTTATCAAAGTGAATCAATTTTTATTGTGATTAGACATTGATTTTATGATTTGAAGTAATTTGGGCAAAGGTTCTATTTAGTGTTTCATCTGACAGTGCTACATGAATTGGTAATATATTTCTCCTGGCGTCCAGCAAGCAGTGCAGCATGTAAAAGTTCTTCCTCTGCAAAAGCTTGTAGCCACCTTGGGAATTATTAATTTGGATGTCAAAAGCTTTGATAGGTATGGTGTGGCACAGCTTCAGACTGCAGTTCAGCCTGCATTTAACTGTTACTGTTAAAACATAAATATCTTTCATCCCCTTCGTTTTTATAGGGACTTCAGCAGGCACATTATAATAAAACTGCAGGAGGAAGAAGACAGATTGTGCTGATTGGTGAAAATCCTACAAGGCAACTGGGGCTCACACTGATATTGACACACACATACACTATATGTGTACCACACACACACACACACACACACACACACACACACACACACACTACCTGGGAGAATCTTCTCAGCCTCTGCACGCCTGTTGCCATGGCGATTGCCATTGCTGCCCATGCCTAGTGATGGAGCATAAAAAAAAAATGCACCATTAACCACATACTACACACAAACACACACACACACACCCCCCCACACACACACACACATACACACATGCACACAATCAAAAATACACACTGCAGCAGATGTGTAACTGCACCATTCACAAACAAGTACTTTCATCTTGCTGCTCTGAAGGATTACAGTATCACTGAGCAGGGAATAAGCCAATGATATTCAGAATCAGGGAGTGAGAAGCAAGGCAAAGGCAAAACGAAACAGCAGGTTGGAGGTAAATTGAGACACAGGTTAGGATGTTTCCTGACATGGTGCAGCAAAATGAAAAATAATTGAGCAATTGAACTGGCTGCAACTGGTCAGGACCCTACAGTCAAATGTGTACTTCAGTGTATGAGGGTATAGGCAACATCTGGATACCTGTGGAGGCAGCATTAAACCAACCTGTCTGTGCAGCATACATAATGACAAATGACAAAAACATATCCCATTGATTACACAGAATTGTTGGGATTTGCAAAACCAAAATCATTTAAACTCATTATTTATAAGATATATTTCTGAGATGTGTTTCTTATGTTTTATTTCCCTTACTTTCCTACTTTACTGAGAACCTTGCCAATTACCAATCAAATTAACAAGGTTCTATTGTATGTGTATAGCCAAACTCTATGCAATTACTCTATATTGCATTGTAGTGAAAGACTCGGTCTATCAGATAGGGGCACTGAATAGAAATTGACATAAAATCAATATGTAATTTCAGCCAAGGTTGTTCTAGTTTCATGAGTTTGTTTTTCCACCTGGTTCAAATACAAGTCACAAGCTTGCCTTTCCTTTTCATATGAAACAATGTATAGACACACACACACACACACACACACACACCGAGCGGTCCCTGTTGTCTGTCAAATCTCCACCTCCTCCAGCTGGCTGGTGTTTGTTTTCCCACATGCAGTAGCAACACCCGAGTCTCCTATTTCTAAATGTAAACCCATATACATTTTAACACTAAGGTAGAATCCAAGATAAAGACCCTCATCTGAACCTCAGATCAGTGGCATGCACATTCTAACATGTCAACACTAACCTATCTATCGCGAATGATATTTCAGCCTGGGATGCCATTTTATGATAGCAGTGTCATTACATAAACATAACTCTTTAAACTCTTCACAGTCTAAATCTTTGTGCATATAGGTGTTAAAATAACATCAACTGCACTCATTCCCCATGATATACAATGCTTCTCACAATATCCGATGCAAACTAACAGCAACATGTAGGTAAGGGATTTGACACAAGTTTTAAGATGCCACTAAGTAGAGAGCTTCTAGGCTTTTTGAGGGACAATGTTCGTAGACTTCCATTCATTTTGGATGCTCATTCACTTTCATTCGCTTGTAGCTGTGGCAGTTAATGGTCAGTAGATGGCGCCATCTCCGTAGCATTTAGCATATTTCGGTCGCTTTCCAATTTTTCAAAATGGACCTAGTGTTGCGTATTTAACTAGTGCATGACACAGACTGTTGTTTTTGGTCCTTACCTGTCACATTTTGCACCGTCGGTTGTAATAACTGTCGGAATGGAGGGAAGAAATTTGACCGTAAAATGAAATCTCTTACATCGTAAAATCGTTTCCCCACTTAAGAGAGAGGAGACCGTTGGCTAGCGGCTAGTAGGAGAGCTCAGTGGCTGTCAATTCAAACTTTTCGCCTTTGCAGCAAGTTTTTCGTCTCAGGTAACAGTCTCAGATATCATACTTAGATAGAAGAAGTATACACATTATTATTACAGTTGTCAACTCTGACTCATCTTCCGTGTCTAGGTTTTAACACAGGTCTCATAGCACAGTGTTGTTGTACAACGTACATCCACAAGAAGTCAAAAATGTAGGCTATAGTTTGTGTGATTATGGATTAGCTTACTAATCAATAAGAAATATGGCGTGACAGTCATATTTTGGGCTGTAATGTTATAATAACGGTCCTAGCTGGCAGTTAATTAGTGTGATAACACAGGGAACAGTGACATCCCACTGAGCCCTGACTATTGTCCAGCATAACTTTTTATATAGGCGATTCATTTACATTTTATTTTAGGGTCTTTTGCTTCAAGGAAAGGCCTAAGCAGGTTGCCTTGGGTCTTCTTGATTTTTGTCGTTTGTGCGATATCATCAGCTTCACCCAGATTTTGGAAATTACTGGAAATTGTGAATGTACCACTGATATACTTTGATACTTGAAACTGTTATATTTGTCAGCTTCACGGACAAAACAGGTGGCGAGCATGAAAGCAGAACTAAGCTAGAGGTCTGAACTCGCACTAGTACTTAAAAGCTTTTTCTGTGAGTCCACTTGAACAGCACATTATCTCTGTTTCCATGAATAAGCTCTCTACTGCAGTGTTTGCTGCACCCATATTTGAACGGTGCTTCTCATTATGATCATTTATATTTATGTATGTCCCTGCATGTAAGAGATGGGGGTTGGTAGTAAGTTTTTGCTTCTATCTGCTGTATGTGTTGCTGCTACCTTGTATGGACTGCAGCTAAATATGTTGTTGTATCTTTACTGTGGTGTATTAAGTATTGTGGCAAATAATGTACTTAATCTGGAGTGTTATATTCTGCTTATAATTTAGAACTAGGCCTACTGCAAAAATATCAGAATCCATTGTCTTTGGCACACAACCCAATCAGTGGAGTATGTTTCTTTGAAAGTTGTGTGTGTGCATGTGCATTTGTGTGTGTGTGTGTGTGTGTGTGTGTGTGTAGGCACAAGCCTGGTCAAATGATGCTTTGGGGGATTTGCTGCAGATGTCTTGAGTTCTGTGTGGGTGTTTTAATCTTCTAGGTCCATCCTCGCAGTCTTGTTAAAGATCATTCAAAGAGTCATCTTTCACTGGAGCTGCACAACCCATTAACACATTACTGTTCCCTAAAGTACCTTCAAAGGCAAGAATAGACATTTTTATTGGTAGGTTAAGTCAAGCACTTTTTCTGTACCTGCTTTTCCTAATATTTCACCTGAGCTATCATTATCACTCTAATGCAAGAGAGATGCAGGGTGAGGTGACTTCGGCAGAGGTCTACCACTGTATTAGCCCCCTCTGAATACAGGGCTAGACTGCAGCATTATAATAGCAAAGCCCCATGATAACCCTGTTGCCACTTAGGTTACCCCCCTGTGTTTTCAATTAACCTGCCAACGAATCTGACATTACTCCTTGCAAGGCCAGCTGCCATTTATTCTGTGAGGGATTCATGCTTATCCATTATACCTTTCCCATTACATCTAGTCATTAAAGAAGACATTAATCTATTGAGTGAAACTTGCATTGTGTCTAAATTAGATTGAATGAATTATTAAAATATTGGAATTTGTAATTATTTACGTCACAGTGAAGCTGTAACATGCATTAGCCAGTGAACCAGTGAAGCCACAGAAGGCTCCGACCCTACATCTACTCTGCAGTAGCAATTCAGGGTTTTCTTGGGGTTGGGCAGGCAGGGTGGTAGTATAGTGAGTAGGGAGACAGTCCTTCAAACACAAGTCCTGGTTTCAAGCCCTAATGACAGCAAGCATCCATGAGTCCTCCAGCGAGAAAAGACACTCAGTCCTTACCAGCTCCTGTTGCTGTTCTGTAGCTGACCCTGAGCTCTGACCTCCCAGTGGAAGTTTATTGATTCCCCACAGGAATCAATAAAGTTATACCAAAACAAAAGATAAAGTAGAATGTGAGATTATATCCTCAGACACCCATATTGCAGCAAGAATGTAAAAAATTGGAAGTCTGTAATTCTACAACGGTAACACTGGCAGTGTGTCAGTGTTACCAAGGTTCGTGCTATTATTGCTTGTTCATGAGTTGGATCCGGATCCGCTCCAAAATTTAAGGGGTTCTTCCTTGGCCCATGCTACACCCTTCCACAAAGTTTCATGAAAATCGGGCCAGTAGTTTTTCCGTAATCCTGCTGACAAACAGACAAACAAACAAACAAACGGCACCGAAAACATAACCTCCTTGGCAGAGGTAATAAGGGATTACAGTGCAATCCAATCACCAGACCTTCTCATATTGATTTATTGAATTTCTGTATTGATTTATTCTGTCAGCTGTTAAGTCCAATTGAGTCCAGTTTACACTAATGAAATGAAAAGAAATCAATCATTGAAAGGAGTCAAAAATCATCATAGATGTAAATATCAACCCCCCCATAATGTCTTGGTAACAGTATGATATTTTGTATCAAAAATTCTAGTTCCATCTGCACGTGAAGTAGGATTCTCTCTCTTTTACCGTATGAACATTCATTACTGTTTTGTTCATTCATTCCCTCACTCATTTCTTAATTATTTATTAATTCATTCACTCTCATCAAAAGAGATCACAATAGTGATGCTGAAATTAACTTTTGGCACCACAAATATACCAGGAACAGATGAGAAAAAAAAGGTGTTTGTTTTATAAAACAGATGCACTCTGCATGTGGAAAAAAAACCAAAGCAGAGAGCGCTATATGTGGAAGAGGTTACGTCAAAATGTGTGTGTTTGCGTGCCAGCAACTGTGTTTGTGTGTACATGTTAGTGTGTGTATGCGTACATGTGTGCACATGCGCATTTGAGTTGTGCTTATGTGTGCATGTCTGTGTGTGTGTGGGTGGATGGGTGATGCCCCTGGCATTGTGGATCTGCTATGTTTGCTTAGCCTTGCTGTGTTTCCTCCAACGCAGCAGCACAAGGCAGAGTAGGTAAGACTCTCTGCTGTGAGCCAGGGTCCAGAGCCACACTCAACAACAAGAGCTCAAGTCAGAAGAATGGGGCAAAGCTGCGTCTGAAAGTAGGGGCAGGGAGGGTTGGAGTAATCTTTTTCAATTGGGGTACTTCTTTTTTCATGGAAGATGATGGTTAAACCAAATTATTCATATAATACATAGACATTCTAACACATTATGAAAGGGTACTTTTTAAGCATTGGTGCAAAGAGATAAAAGATTGAACCCCCTTCTCTTGAACACAAGGCCACAATATGATCTTGAAGCTGAGGAAATATTTCAGTTCAGCTCAGCCACTATCATAATGACATGCCTGTTTTGAAATCTATAAACTCACACTTTGTGAAAGCAAGAACAAAGAAATGGAATAGAAGAGAACAGAATTAGAGCATGGTATAAATATTGTTCAAAAGTTACTCAAACAGCCATTGTGACTGTTGTGATTACTGTAGTAAGTGTACTGTATAATAAGGCCTGCTGTGCCTGCTGTGTGTGTGTTTGTGTGTGTGCGTGTGTGCGTGCGTGCGCGTGCGCGCGCACATGCATTTGTGTTATATGTTGTGTGTTGTGTATGTGTGTGTATTTCATTGTGTCATCATGAAATGAATGGATGAGCTTAGGATGTCGCCACGGTTAACACTGCAGCTCTGTGACTCATTCTGGCTCTTCTCTTCTGGTTGACTACACTCAGGCTCCTCCTTCATATTGTGCAAGAGCCTCTTTTGGGTGCTGTAAACAGTGCCATTTTGATTCTCTCACAACATTTCAGATGATTTTAAATTCCAAAAGCGTTGCTGCATCTAACGCTGTATTCTGTTTTCAGACATAACTCTTTTTTTCTTGAGAATTTCCAAGGAGGCAGACACAACAACAAGAATACTCGACATGAGAGAAAGAGGAGGAGGTATTCAGTGTCAACCTAATGCTTTATTTATTCCCAGCTACATCCTTTAATCACCCTTGCAGCCACAGAGATGTCAATGCGTAAAGGCAAGAACAAGTGTTTACAAAAATGTGTCTGTGGTGTGGAAAAGCCTCTGAAACAGCATTTGCACCATTTTACACTAAAACTGTCCACTGAAACCAATACAAATAAAATCCTTTTAAGCAGGTGGCGGTTAAGGTGGCAGTTGGGGTACAGAGACACCATTATCATTCCCTCTATGGATTTAAGTGATTGTGTTGCATTCAGAGTTGTGAGAGCACACCTCTATGCTGCTTGATCCAGGAAACGAGTGAGCATTGATATCCCACTAAATATACTAGTTTTATTTTTTATTTTAAGGAGGAGAGTGGGTAGTCCACTCACAGCAGCTTTTTTTAATCTATTCAGACAGTTTTTGGATGCACCCTTCAGACCATAGTATTTAGTGCATTTCGGTGCACACAGTCCACAACTCTGTAGCAATATGATGAATTGTTGAATTCCTTTGAATCCTAAATATGCATGGGCTGGTATGGGATTTTGATGGTATGATAACCCTAGGCAAAAATACCACGGTTTCACGGTATTGCGGTATTGCGCACCTCTAAAATGTGTTATTGTAAAATCTCTGGGTAAAAAAAAAAAAATCACACATTTTTTGCCATAATAATAATAATAATATCAAATAAATGCTTATCTTTTGTAAAATGGGGTGGACACATAATATTGATTGTTTCAATGTTGATGCGCACGCACATACACACGTAAACACACACACTCGCTCTCTCTCTCTCTCTCTCTCACACACACACACACACACACACTCGCTCTCTCTCTCAGTCTCCTCATAGCCACAGTTTGTACCTAATTTTCCACCGGCGGGTTCGAGGAGTCTTTCATGGTCATTATGTGCATGTCTTCAGCCCGATACATTTTGTTAAACGACCTGCTGGCTCTGTGGCATTTTGCTTTGAATTAATTCCAACAAAATTCAATGGTTTGCCCTGCGCAAGACATTCGCTCAGTGAAGTAACGTTAGGGGGGAAAAAACTAGCTGATGTTAGCTAGCTAATTAGCCATGTTATCTGCGGTATGACGGGAAATATTAGTGGTTTTGGAACCGTGACTTTTTCAAACCGCGGCATACCTTGCCTAATCCTAAATGTAAGGGGTAAATAGAAGATGTGTGCTAATGACTGCATTTATGAATGGGAATATATCTACTGGTAGATCTTATTCAGTCAGTGAGAATGGACAAGATAAACCATTGGGCAATGCAAATTACAAGTCTTAAACAAAGCCAAGGCAGGGGTTCAACTGGTAGAACGTGTACCATTAAGGCTAAGTCCTAATTACAGTGGCACAGGTTCGAATCTGGCCCTTTGCTGCATATCATCCCCTCACCCTGCCCTGTCTTTCCTATCTCACTCTACTGTGACTGCCTAATACAGCAGAAATGGCAAAAAACATTATAAAATAAATATATAAAGCCATGGCTGAAAAGAGATGTGGGCAGAGCATATTTTAGAGTACAGCTGAATTGCAACCAGCGCAACCTTGCCTCTTTTGGATAAAGGATAGCAGTGCTCACCATATCTCGGTTGAAAATGAAAGCTGTGTGCTTCCGTATATCGCAATGCTGTTGCAGAGTTTCAACTTTGTGCAAGCAGTCAAATCATCAAATGGATAGGGCACTATTTCTAGTAAAATTGCTTTACATCATTAAAGGGGAAAATGCCTACTGAAGGGAAGATGAAGGTACATTTTCTTCTACAGTCTTCCTCTTCCCCACGCCAAGCTATTTTCCTTAGCATGGTTCAGGCAGGCATGGGATTTTTTCCCCAGCCTGAATAATCTTCTTTCTCCCTCTTTCTCCTGTCATCTTCTGGCTGTTCTTGAGGTAAAGCTTAGAGCAACAAACTGCTGCTGGCAGCATTTACGAGTTGTGCTCCTCTCATGCCCTGGAATAGTGAATGTTTAATGAAGCCAGACATGGGAAAGAGTGGAAGAGACATGAAAACATATAGTCTGAAACACACAGTGGGCTGGAAGAGAAACAGTATATTCCCTCTGATAAGAATAACTTCAGTTGAATCTTTTTATTTCTTATTTTTGACCTGCTAAGTGTCCAGGGAAACAGTTTAACTAAAAAATGAGGATCACCTTTTAAGACTGCGCTCTCTAGTCTTCAGAGCAAAACATGCAAAACACCACCCTAAAAACAGAATGTGATTTGGATAATCATAGACACATTCATGAATATTTTTCAACAGTAAGAACTTTAAAAGATAAAATACTGCGCTGTCCAAGATTGTAGGAATATGGCAGATTTCCCCTCTACCTGAGAAGAGAGTGTGTGTGTGTGTGTGTGTGTGTGTGTGTGTGTGTGTGTGTGTGTGTACGTACGTTCTTCATCCAGGATTCTGCTAGGAAATGTAGGCCAGGTGCCATGATTTTGGACTCCCTGGCAAGATGTGACATAGTTCATACAAATGTAATCATTGTAGAAATCTAACGCTGTAGTTGTGACATGTTTGGAAAATCCTACTCCACTAACAATAGATACAGAGCCTTCACTTTCTGACCAAAGGGTGACAAAAATACCTATGAATCCATACTTTACAGGGCCTCCTCCAACTTGGCTCCCCTCAGTCAGTACTAACATTGCTTCCGCTTGCTGCTTTCTTAGGCTACAGAACGATCCGTGTTATTGAAGAGCAACACGTGCCAGTGGAGGGAATCATTTGATTGAGCAGGAGAGAGGTATGAGTCCCAGCGAAAAGATGACTCTTCTCTTCTCTTCTCTTCTCTTCTCTTCTCTTCTCTTCTCTTCTCTTCTCTCTCTGCTCCTCTCCTGTCTTCCCTCCTCTCCCCTCAACTCCACTCATCCTTTCTCCTTTTTCCTCGTGTCCTCTGCCTTGGCATTTTCAAATCTAGTGGTTTAAATTACAACAACCCTGCCCTCCAATATGCCACATGCTTTTAATAGCAAAATATTGGCACAGGCACGTTCTCAGAGGGGGGTTTATTTCATCTGTTCTACAAGATGGCATCAGCCAGAATATGTATCATCTCTCTCTTTCTCTCTCTCTCTCTCTCTCTCTCTCTCTCTCTCTCTCACACGCACACACACACACACGCATATCACATATGCACGCACAGTTTGAGGGGGGGAAGGAGGGAGGAGAGAAGACAAAAAGGGATGAAGAGAGTAAAGGAAAGCGAGCTTGAGGAAGAGGATGGAGGAGATGGATGGATGAAGGGATGGAGGGAGGAAGGGAGGGGGAATGATCTTCTAGAGTAGGGTGGAGGGTGTTTCCGTCTGTGCACACTCCGCTTTATGCACGCTCGCAGGAAACCCCTTCAACCGGCTGCACACGGCACAAAATGCTACGAGGCTGCGGCACGACACACACACGTAGCCTGTGATGTAGGAGGATGATGACAGGGGAGAAGAGGAGGAGAGGGGGAGGGGGACTGAGCCAATGGGCAAGCTGAGTGACAGAGTGAGTGAGTGAGCGGGCAAGCAAGTGAGGGAAAAGGGTAGAGAGAGCATCAACTAGAGGGAGAGAGGCAGAGAGAGAGAGAAAGGCAGAGCAACAGGGAGAGAGGCAGAGGGAGCGTGAGAGAGATAGAGCGTGAGCAAGTGAAGGGGTGAGATAAGCAGTGGAGGAGAGAGAGAGAGAGAGAGAGAGGCAGAGAGAGAGAGAGGGGTGGGGAGGAGAGGCAGAACGAGAGCATCTCTTGCATGCATTCAGCTTGCAGCAGTTCAGGAGGAAAGCAGGCAGAGTTGAGAGGGAGAGCACCAGTACTTCACCAAAGGGGGCGACAACACAGCTCTCTCTCTCTGTCTCTCTCACTCACACACACACACACACACACGTCACACTCACGCACTTGTGAGGAGGCGTGAAGCTCAGGAGGAGGAACACCACACACGCTTTGCTGGCTTACTGCGCTTTGGAGAGCTGTCTCTTGAAGACTGGACCAGAGCTGTATCCATCGCTCCATCCATCCTTCCTTCCTGCTTTCCATTGCTCCAACACGGAAGCTGCTCTCGGTCCCTCATCCCTCGATCATTTGGACTGATCTGCTGTCCGTCATTCATCTAACCTCTGATCAGGCTGTTTCTCTCTCTACATCTCTTTATCCATCTCTGCCTGTTCCTACTCTCACCCTATTCTACCAAGCAATCAAGAGAAACACTAAGAGAGCAACTGACCAACCAACTGGAAGACCAACCGTTTGACCGCAGTCATGAACTTCCTCCGGCGCCGTCTCTCCGACAGCAGCTTCATCTCCAACCTTCCCAATGGCTACATGACAGACCTGCAGAGGCCTGACCCTCCTGCTCCTCCTCCCCCCACTGCTTCATCCCCTTCCCAACCGGGTGCTGCCCCGGCTGTGGCGGCCGGCCCTGCCCAGTCCCCGTCCAAAGCTCCGACCCCATCCCAGGCACCAGCCAGCTCCCCTGCAGCTCAGGACCGGCGTTTGTCCCAGCCGGCACAGCAGCCTCAACAGGCCCAGTCCTCATCCGGTGGTTCTTCCGGCTTCTTCAGCTCCTTCAGCTCCATCACCAATGTGGTCAAACAGACAGCTGCGTCCGCAGCGGGGTTCGTGGAGCAGTCGACTCCCTCTCCCTCCCTTTCCAAGAAGTTCAAGATCCTATTGGTCATCGACGAGCCACAGCATGAGTGGTAAGTGTAAGGTGAAAGTGTCCCGATTGGACCGTTGATGGGATGAGTGTCATGTGGCTGGTTGTGTGTTGACTGTTGGCGCTGAATGGGAGTTTGAACTGACACACTATTTCCAAGGTTGTGGGATACCCTGCGGATTTTATATAGAAAATGTTTGGTTTATAGTCAGCTAGAAGCAAGAAGACCATATAATGCAATAACATATTGTTTATGCAAAAAAGTACATTTGAGTGATGGGTGCATTGGCTATAAATCTGTAATTCACTCAAAAGATGATTTGAAATTCAGTTGTGCAATTAATTCTAAGCTTTAATTAATTAAAATATTGACATGTTCAGTTAGCTGCAAATGGATAATTACTCAAGGATCATTCAATTGATGCTTGTCTTATTCTATTCTGTTCTATTAGGCTGTATTCCATTGTTGCTCTGAAGTGGAGATCTGATGCTCCCAAAATAGAAACAGCTCTATTTATCAAAACACACAAGACAGCTTTTCTCCAGGGTTTGCATTCACATCACACCCCCCAGTGCTGTCGCCTGTCTCTATTCATATGTGTGTTTATGACTGCATGTGTGTGTGAGTGCAGAGCTATGAGTTGCCTGTTTCCATCTCTTGGCAGTACAAGGTGGCGAGCAGGACATTATCCTGTGATATCAACTCATACATCATGCATTTTCATACATGAGCATGTACCTCTGAATGAAACATTGCTATCTAGAAATGTAATATGAGCCCTTGGCTCTGTAATATCGTTGCTATCCCACTCACTGCAAATCACATTTTAGGCTATTAATGGTTTCTATGTGGATGTTGAGTATGGATGTTACAGCGTTCCATTGCAATCATTATCTCTTGCTGTGGTTTTATTTTATCGGCTTTGTAGTGGATGGCTGCATGTTAAAGTGGTGGCTGCATGAGAGACTTTTGACCTTTCATGTAATGGAGGTTCTTGAGTAATGTAGCATGGCATTATTATTTCCACCACCCCACATCAAACTTAGGGTGGGTTTGTAGATGTTGGTGGTTATTATTAGATATTATTAGATATTTATTATTAGATTATTATTATTATTATTAGTTAGATATTAACGCCAGGTACAAATGTGATTACAGTAGTGTCTGAAACAGAAATTCTGGTGCGTGCAAAATGTAGTGGAGATCCTATAATAATGTGTAATAATGCATGAGTATCGTATAGTCTTTCATTGCCACAATATTATCTGCGGCATCAGTTGTGAATTGGATTGCTGCCGTGTACCGATGATTTAGTGATACTTGAGTTAGAGGCATTGGAGCTTGCAAATAGACTGGATGGTGTCCACTGTGTAGTGTTGCAATGTATAATATTTAGGCTATATTATACCAAAATCAGCAAAGGCCTACCCCAATAAGTGTGTATGTGCATGAGTGCATACATGCATGGGTATTGTAGTTCCACTGCATCATTATTACCCTCTGTCTGTATTGACTAAATGTGACTAGAATTTCTATATTACGGTAATCCAGCATCTCTTGCTGTGAGTATTTCAGTAGCTTCTGATTGGATAGCTGCCATCTATGACGTGGCAATGTCTGAATGTGAGACATTGCAGCCTACATTCAGAGCAGATGCTTTTGAAAGCATGATGTTACTTGATGCAGTCCCACTGCTAGAGAATCTCTATTGCCCATACATCAGATTTAGAATCGGCATATTGATATGGATATTGGATAGACTTTCATTGGTATTAGGCAGTTTCTAGCTGTAATAATTTGATTTGACATCACCATGGTTCAACATAATGATAATGCAGCCATATCTGAATGGAAAACATCAGAGCCTTATTAAATAGAATGCTCAAAGTGAGTCAAACTGGGAGAGGGTATTCATATATTTCTGTATATATTGTATATATTTCTTTTCTTTTTTTTTTTTATATTTTTGTATTATGATTTGCAGCCTGTTTTTGTTGTAACCATTTGAGCTGATTTGGTCATCCTTCACTGATGATGAGGCAGTGGTGTGTGACTGAGAGACAGTGAACCCTACAAATGAATTGGAGAATCTGGACTTTAACGATGTATAGCATTTTTCTCCTACTATCAAGTGTATCAGCTAAAAATCAAAGTCAAAGTTTGTCTGTGGATATTATAGTGTTTCATTGATGTATCATCCTTTCCTTGTCTTTTGACAAGCACTTTGGCAGTTTCATATGGCTGCTGTTATTATGTAATACAGTGATTTGTGAATGAGAGGAAATATAATGGATGCTTTTGTAATGATCCATGATATAGCCTAGCACAACTATTGTGGTTTTGATAAAAGGGGATATGATTGTATTTGTGAGTCATGCTCTTCAGCATTGGATGTTGACTGGGTGTGCGGAGAGTGCTGATTCTTGTTACAATATATATATTTTATATCTTTTGTTTTTAAATCATTATTAATAGTACTTGTACAATAATAAGTGATTAGCTATACAGTAGATCATAAAGCAGGCAAACAATAGCAACAGCAGTATCAATAGCAACAACAATAGCGCTGTCGGATCACCCAGGTGGATGCCGTACATTGGTGGTTCATGTTACAATATAAATGTATACAATGTGAAAAACGTGTAATCTATAGATGTATCCATTGTAGACGTCTCATTATTTACACCCTTGCAGAACTGCTACAGCACCTTTGCTCTGACCCCAACAGGAACAGTTTGGAAAATCTCTTGCAGTACAATTGCAACATACTGTAGATGCAGGGCAGGGGGAACTTCTATAATGTCTACCCCTGACTAGTAATGTAATTTAGCATTTAAGCAATGTAATGCAATGGAGTTGCAACTTTGCTGGCGTAATTCCCAGAAGTCCTCCCGTATTATTGGTAAACAACCTTTCATTTCGAGAGCTCAACATAAATATTAATGTGTGTTTTTGTGGGGTGTGCTTGCAGACAGTGCTTCCCTCAAAGCCTCAGGATCAGAGAGACATTCTGCTAAATGGTATTGATTTTCCACTCAGCAAAGAGCGGGACCTGAGGCTCTCAAAAAGATAACCTGGAGAGTAAAAGATCACATTGGAAATTCCTTCTTTGTTATGATTCCATGTGGCGTTCAGGTCAGAGATGTCAGGAATGCACATCCCTGACCTGATGTATGATATATCATAGAAAAAAGCTAACATCATCCGTGACATTAATTCTCCCCGTCTCTGATCAGTCAGGTGTGAGGGGAAAGACCTTTCCTCCATTGTCATTACTGATGTTTGCACTCACAAAAATAGGTGTCAGTGCATTTGTCTTGAGCTTTGCTTGGTGATCCTCTTCATCATGGGACTTTACCATTCATTTTGTTTTGAATGAATTTACATCACTCCTGTGCAAAATGTGCCATAAAGACATTACCCAATTACTCATTTTGAGTGTAACACTAGGATAATGGATTTTTGTTTTTGTTTCCTTGCATCATGTAAAAAATCTAAAAACACTGGTTCGTATAGAAAGTTAGGCAGAGGCATTTTGAAAGCTGAGATATTTCAATTAGAAGATTCAAAACAGAAGTCAGTTGACCTTGGCTGGGCCTCTCTAGTGTTGACCTTGCTACTTTAGCTTTATAAACCTTTTCAGTCTAGGACATACATTTGGCCTACGCAATTTCAATCACATCCCCGGGCCCAGAGTAATACTAGCAGGCCACTCTTGTTATGTAAGGACCCACCGCAAACAGGGCTGTGACCCATTTTTAGAAGCATAGTTTGTGAAACACTGCATTGGGGGAAAGAACCTTTGCCATTTAAGCACAAAAAAAGTTTGTGGAAGAGATTAAGGCTAAAAGGGATCTGCTTTGTGTCAGCATTCATAATTTCTACCTGTCAATCACAATTAACTAATCAAGAGAAATGCTGTTAAGTATTCTTGACAGCAGTTATGTTGATGTGTCTGGACGGATAATAGCAACAAGACGTATATTCGTTTTTACTCTCTGTTGCTCTGTCTCTCTTTCTCTCATTCTCTGTACTTCCGCGTCTTCTGCTGTTCCCTAAGCTAAGCTTTTTCTACATCCATCACTTCAATTGACAGTAAACCTATTTCTGGTTGTGTATATTCTTCTATTACTTGGGCAGTGGATGATGCATTATGGAAAATGGAAACTAGTGATTGGGTGTGTACATGGATGCAGATACATGTGTCTACCTTTTCGTGCATGTAAACAACCCCCACAAATCCTTCTGTCAGCTGCTGCAGCCATCAGCAGTGTGATCAGTGTTGCATTTCACAGTACATATTGTTGGTCTGCTTGTAGAGTTCCCCAGATGCAGATTTGACAGGCAATGAGACCATCTCAACGCTCCTCTCAATCTCCCAGCTTTATAGCACATCTTCTCACATAGCCTGTCTGAAAGATGTTTTAGTGTCTACGTGTCCCGAACCCTAACAATGTCAGGGAGAGAAAACAACTCTTATGAGGTTAGATTGCATCACAGTTACATCCGATTTATAACCTGATATTGGAAAAATAAATCAGATGCTGTGGCAGCCATCATTCAATTAAACCCCCACCCTGCATCTATCATTTGTCAGCCCACTTCCAAACTATTCCTTGCCGGTAAACATTGCAGCAAAAAAGTGGTGCTCCCATGGTGGCTTTATGTAAAATTTCATCTATCTTGAAGTGTCTAAGTGTAACAAATAGTGTCAAAGTAGCATGTAACATATACAAGCACAGACATGCCTCCCCTTGGATAGGGGTGAAACTCACTGTGGGCTGAATTGGTAGAGGAGCTTTTTGAAATTCCGTGTAGGAGAATGAGATTTAAAGGATTTTTTTTGTGCCTGTCGTCTAGTTTGCTCCCCTTTACATTATTCCTGTTTATTATTATTTTGTACAGGATGAAAAACAGCTTCCACAGACTTGAAAATTCCCTGAGCTAGATAATCCGCCACAGTAAACATGAAGCCTTAATTTGGTTTTGTCAAAGTTTCTGTTTTATCCTTTATTCATTGCGCCTGACTTGAGTGTTTTCATATCAATGCGTGCATTACGTTACGCTCTGTTTACTGTCAATCACCTGACACCCACAGGAAAAAATGGAAGTCTCCACCAGAAAATAATCTCTCAAAAACATGTGGCCTTACAAACTTTATTGTCAAATCTATGTCTTCTTATTTGGGCCATCTTTGTTAGCCAGTACAGCAGTTAAGTCAAGCTAGGGTTGATACCATAAAATGAGCATTTTAAAAACAATACAAAATGAGTAAATGTAAAAAAATCTATTTACATACAGCATGCACTGCAAAATTATTGGCGAAATGTAAACGTAGACAGTAGTAAATAGGCTATAACTCTAAATGACACCCGTATTGTCTTTTAAATGCTGGGCTGGCTGTTATATAAGCAAGCATAGGTAGCATGAGCTTTTTTCTCCCTCATCTGACCTCTCGCTTTTGAAGCTCCCCAGTATCGACTATGCTACTATGATGGCTTTCTCTGACTGGGCCATAAAAAGGATGCACCATGGGAGTCAAGCATTAAGGCTGCTGCTGCAAGACAAAAGTGTGAGTGATTTTTTGCAAGTTATTCAGAATGTGTGAGCATCTGAATGTGTGTGTTTGTGTGTATGTGTTTGTGTGTGTGTGAGTATGTGTGGTCCTTATGTAACCGACCAGAACCCATTGAGATGAGTGAGGGGAAAGACAGAAGCCTCCAGGGCCTTTCAAGGTGATCTCAGCCCAGTGGGAGAAGCAAGGCTGAGAGACAATGAGAAGGAAGAGATCTGGAAATTTCCGTTTATCTTTTTCTCTGGACCTCTGTGTGTTGCTCTTACTCTCTCTGTCCCAGTATTTCTGTCTGTCTGTCTCTCTCTCTCTTTCTCTCTCTCTCTGCCTGTCTCACCCTCTATGTCTTTTTCTCTGTCTCTGTCTCTCTACTCTTGCTGCCGCTCTGCCTTTCATCATGGCAATCTGTGTGTGTGTGAGTGTGTGTGTGTGTGTGTGTGTGTGTGTGTGTGTGTGTGTGTGTGTGGCTCCAGAGAAAGCGCTCAGGGTTCATGATGTGATGAAGTAATGAGAAGAGACATGGTGATTCAGCGGTTTTACCCAAGGGCCACATCTGCTCTCTCTCTTTCCCTCTCTGTATCTCTGTCTGCATCTCTCTTTATCTCTCTATTTGCATGTGTTTATGTACTATGCAGTTTTTCTATGAGAATCTGTGAGTTTATTGCTTACTTGTGAAAGCGTAAGTATGTTTTTTTGTGCTCCTGTCTTTTCCATATTGCTCACAATGGAAGTGACATCTGTTTGACTGCAGGATTAGGCACACTCTCCCAGCAAGCAAGGCCTACAGTACCTTACATCCAGGTTCAAGAATGAAGGTTTCGCCCAGTTGCCCTGCAGCGAAAGCTAGAGCTTCATGACTCACTGGTTGCTATTTGAAGGCATGACTAACTAGCCAGCTATCCGCATGTGACTTGCAATTGCTTTATTTGAAAAGGGCGGTGTTTCAGTCAGAACGTAACCATCCTCCTCACCTCCAATCTACACCAGTAAGATTCCCAAACATGTGCAGTTGAGTGTCATTTTTGTACATATTGAATGGGAAGCATGAAAACTCATTTTTGTTGGGTTTCTTGTGGTTGCACAGCAAACAAAAAACTGCTGTTTATACTGACCTACTCACATTTTTGCTGTGAAGAAAAAAAAGGACAAATTCAACACAGGCGGCACAAACTCTAACAAGTGATTTAACGTGAACATCTAGATATTATGTGTGTGTGTGTGTCTGTGTGTGTATGTGTGTGTGTGTGTGTTAAAGTCTGTTCTAATTTTCTCCATTGCCAGTGGGAACATGAGTGCACAGTGAGAGCAGGTGGGGAGGTGGAGCCTTGTATATCTCCATCAACATCACACACACACACACACCTGCTTTTTCTCTCTCGTTCTTTCTCTTTTCCTCTCTCTGGGCCCTATCTTACACCCGGCACAAAGCGCAGCGCAAGTGTCATTGCTAGTTTTCGACCGACGCACTTGTTATTTTCACACCCAGCGCCCACGTTGTTTAAATAGCAAATGTACTTGCGCCCATCTGTGCGCCCATGGGTGTGTTGGTCTTAAAATGAGGTGTGGTCAGGCGCATTGTTGGCGCATTGCTATCTTGAGGCAGCGGAAAGCGATTGCGCCGTTGACCAACAAAAACCTGGTCTAAAGTCTGGCGCAGTATTTTCCTGCTATTTAAAGGGCACATTATTCAGATAGTAAGATGCGTCTCTCTCTCTCTCTCTCTCTCTCTCTCTCTCTCTCCCTCTCTCTCTCTCTCTCCGTTACCATGCAAAATAGAAAAATAGGATCATCTACAATGAAAATTTGCGCTGTACTTCGTTCCTGACATGTATTTTGTTGCCAAATATGCTTTCACCATTACGCAGTGCCAAATGCGCAACGTACATGTCTCGTTAACCATCATCACACATTGCCAATTGCTAAATACGCAACCTACAACCAAGAAAAACAACACAGTAAATATGTAAAAAGCACAGCCCAACAAAAAGTCATGAAAATAAACTGCAAAGGCATCTTACCTTCACCCAACGCACAACATAGCCTACCTGACGCACACACATATCACCATCGCGCTTGAGCAGATCCGTTTCCTCAGCAGAAAACCGTTTGTTTCTCCAAGTTGCCGAATCCGCCATTTAAATAGCAATGCGCCAAGGTGCAAGTGCACCTGGCTCTTAAAGGGAATGGGAGATGACACTCTGATTGGTTGAGTTCATGTTACGCCCAAAACACACCTATGATTAAGTAAAGGACTCAGTATAACCCCTTTGCGCCTTGCGCCTTACTTTGCGCCCAAATTGTGCGTCTTTTAACTAGCAACACGCCCTAAATGCACTTGCGCCATGGGCTTTAGACCATGTGCCATGGATCGTTTAAATAGGGCCCTCTCTCTCTCTCTCTCTCTCTCTCTCTCTCTCTCTCTCTCTCTGTCTCTCATCTGATTATATGCCACGGCAGAATTCAGGAAATTCACAATTCAGGAAAATATATATATTTCTCAGTGATATATAGCCGCTTACTGTATTCTTTGTTTCTGCTGACATAATATACTTTAGAATAGTGGTTTGGGGAATTGCGTAGTTCATTGTTTAAGGTTCTTTGCAACAAGCAACATTTCTTTTGTGTTCTAAATACACCTTCTCAGAGCCGATATGCATACATAGGCTACACCATGAACAAACGAGAGGGCAGAACATTTTGAAGGATGCTGGTAATTTATTCTGGGCATGTGATTTTTGTGACAGTGGTTTGGAATTACCAAGTGCAGTATGGTTTTCAGCATTTCTAAACACACGGGCTGAGAACCAACCTCATTACAGCAGGTGGCATTGTCATGTTGACTTAGTAAGGTGCTGTTGATTTCCACTTCATGACCTGCTGATGTCTTGCACCTCTCAGTCACACTAGACCAGTGGCATTTTGAGGGCATGCCTGGGCATGATTTATGAACAACACCAGGGGTGCCAAACTTGTAACCTAACCTATCATGTCCATTTCACAGCAACAAAACAGGACTTGGCAGTTTGTGTTGCATTTGGGGGCTTTTAAAGCAAGTATTTCACTTTGGTAGAACATTTTCAATTTTCATTATTCACAACTACAGCTATTTTTATTCTCAGCTACGGTCACAACAGATACCTTGTTTTAAGTCTGTCACTTATATTAAGATTAGAGGTGGTAAACAATGTGGTCTTCAGTTACTCATGAGTTCCTAATCATTCCGCTTATTACTAAATGTTTTGATTCACTATTCACTTTTCAAGTCTGTTAAAGTATGCCTAGCAATATTTTAAAAAGTGGGCACATAAGTAATTCTATTGGTCGCAAGAATCACAGAAAAAAACCACCCAAGCCTTGGAGGGGCTGATGATTAGTGAGTGTAGATTATACTGTTTGTCATTTTTCTTGGGACTCCCTGGAACACTCCTAAGGATCTTTGGGGACCTTGAGACTCAACTCCGAAAACCCCTGGTAAAGAATATGGTAATATGGGAATGCAGAAAATATGATGGTTTGATTATATAGCTTTGATTGTTTCATTTTTTAATGCTTGCATACTCTATAATCTCTGTGAGGAATAGTAAGTAAGGGTTTGGTTGCATGCTTGCTCCCAGGAGAAAAGGCTATTAGTGAATGCAAATATGTGGCACTGGCAATGTCAATACTGACTGACTGATTGAGCATTGAGAGCATTTGGAAGGGCTTGTATATTTAAGGCCTATTAGGACTAGAGATTACCCATTATGTCTATGTCAATATGTAGGGAATAACAGTCACCTATTAAGCTAATTTGAATGAAACAGGAAGAAAATAGGCTACCTCCTCTGCGCATTGTTTAAAGTATGTTTCCCTTTCCTTTTTCATTGACTTTCCATCCCACTCTTTTAATTGTGGCCATCATTTTGCCATCAATTAGATGAGCACAGCACTTGCTGCTTTTTCTATCTCTGTAAATGTACACGTCAACAGGCTGTTTAGCTGAAAGAGCCAAACAGCTTGAGGGTTTTATGCCAAAGAATAAATTCTATCTAGAATTTATCCGGGAAACCACTGGCAGCAGCTTTCTATACCTTGATTGAACAGTTTAGGGGATGATGCTGAAAAAAAAAATATGTTAGCTGAGCTCTTGTCATATCAAGCAATAAAAAAGGTAACTGGCAATGACAAGTACCTCATTCATGCATAAAAGATGAGTTTTAGCTTGGCCCCATTTACACCTGGCATTACAATTACAATGCAAATAGAAGATAATTTATTCTGCAGGGTTTCATTTAACATAAATACACTCAAAAAGGATTGGAATAATATATTCCCACGCTACGTTCATAATTGGCTATGAGGAATGACTTTCTGATCCTTCTTGGATATTTGATGGGTTTCTCTCCAAAATAAAATAAATCCAATTTGGGAAAGTTGGAAAAGTTCAACCCAAAATGAATCCGTCAATACTTAACACATTTAAATTATTATCCCCCCAAAACACAGCTATTTCATAAGAAAAAGTTTTAATATTACTCATTAACCCATAATATGCTTTACTTTTATGCTAGTAATCATTTTGTTAGAGCCAGCATCAATGTTTTGAAATGGGGGATGCCTCATTTGGATCAAAAGTAGTGTTTTTGAGAGGCTCAGTGTCTCATCTAGTTGCAACTTAGTTGCTGTAATTGGGACTTGAATGCCAGCAGAAGATTAAATCTTGGAAGCAAGACAGTTATAAACATGGACTAGTAATTATCAAGCATAAGAGACCCTCAAACACAGATAGTGGTGTAGGAAACACACATTATTTCTACCTATTTAAAGGACAATTACAACGTGATTGGAGTTGTTGCTCATTTCCTGCATTCCTTTACTGGTTTACGTGACTGTAGATAGTTTTCCAGTGCTTTGATCACGTTATGAGATATGTACTATTTTTCTATCATCTTAGTTGTTTTTCAAAGTAAATATTTTGAAATAAATATTATGAGTTACTCCCAGTGAAGAAGAGGGTACCAATTTTAAGCCATAATTGTGTGAAATCAAAATAAAGCTTTATTTTCTGTTTAATGTTATGGACTGTAGCTGGTGGAAGCACCTTGCTTTGGTTTGTCTGTTGGCTTGAATGGGTCATGACTGGCAGAATGCGGGTCCTGATGTCTTTGCAGAGAGGATTAGCTATTGGTTGAAAGTTGTGTTTTGGAGAGGAAAATGCAGAAATCAGAGAAGCAGAAAGTGGAAGTAAGACGCCCCCTCCTTTCTCATCTCAGCTCTCGCGGTGGTCCCAAAGCCGACGCATTAACATGCAACAGTGACTGTAACTTCTTTCAAAATGTCAAAGTTTATAGCCTGATATTAGCATTCTGATGCAACTTTGCAAAATACAATTGCCGGCTTTTCATGGGAGCAAATGAGGCTGAGGGATACAGCAAAACTGATGGAAATTATCTTTAACTGTAGCGTAGTGTTTTACATCACCGTCACAAAGACGACTCGCCAATTGTGCCCCTAGTCTGCAGACTGCAGAGAGAAGACAAATATGCATAGCCTACAGAAGAGGTTACGTCATCATGCAAACTGAATAATGGAACTGGAATAAACCTGTGTAACGGAGACAAGTTATTTTTCCCGCGGCACAAGACGTGTTCATCAGGAGCCAAATTCATGTCAGTCAATCAGTCAGTCAAACGGCGCTCTCACACCTCATGCTGAGTGATGCTCACTTGGCCAGTGTTTGTATCACAATGTGTTTTTATAACTGCAGTGGCTAATCTATGCGTGACAAAAATATTTTTGCTGGCAAATATTTTAGTTACAAGCAGATTGAGCTAGCAAAGCAGTTTTGTTAACAGATGTGGGATTTATTAGGTTTGGGCCATGCTAACAAACAAAAACAAACCGAGCTAGGTGCTGTGGGACTGTACAGCATCTGTACTACTGTGTTTTTGCATGTTTGTTACAAACAAGTGGAGCAAGTCAAAGTGAGTGCTCTTTCTGTTTTGGTTGAGGCTCTATCTTGTGCCGTAAATCAGTCCTTCACATAGTTAACCAATTTGCACAGCGATGTTCAAATTTTTCGACAGCCATTACACTGCTGTCAAAATTAATTTGGGTATGATATAAATAAAATATTAAATAATAAATATTCTACACGTAGGGGCTTTAAGTAAAGGTAGAAATAGAGATTTTAGAATAGTGCACTGTTCAGAATGTGCTCAATTCCACATAAAGATGTGATGAACAATGTGCTGTATTTCACCATCTAAATTTGGGGTATATTAACATATGATCTTGAGTTTAACTTGAAGACAGAAAATACATTTGCTGGAGTATTTTTAACCAGTCATGTCTCAGTGTACAGGTGGATTTTACATCAGTGCCTTCAAAAATTATAAATGTTAACAAACCTTCTGTATACTCAAAATAGATGTAAAACTCATACTTAGATGTCACACACCACAATTAGCCTGTATAAAATGATCAGACAATAAATAATGGTGAAAAATATATATTTAATCCAATAAACTGCTATGTATGCTAGGGCTGCACAATTAATCGTATTTTAATCGAGATTACGATTGTGTATCACATGCGTATCACGTCATGTCTGTTATTTGACAGCATTGTACTCAATCTCCCCATGTGAAAACAAAAGTAAAACTTAAAAGAGTTAATATGAGTGCAGTGCAGAGACTGGGCTACTGTCCCTGTTTACCATTGGACTCCACTGAACACGCTGCTGTCACGGCAGGTAAGGACAAGTAATTAATCCTCTTGAAATGAACGTCTTTAACAGAGGGCACCATACTACAATCAGAGTGTGTGTGCACAAAAATATTGGCTAATAAATGTGCTGAACTTCAAAATGCATGCTGTGCACAGTAGACAGTATTCCGCAACAGAAAAGGTCAGTTCATTGCTAATGATGTAAAAATCAACTGAATTCCAATGATAATGCCATCAAATGAAAGATATCAATGGCGTAGTAGACATGCCAGATTATTCAGGGTTTTTTTTTTTATCTTTGCACACATTGACCTTTATCCTGATTGTTGTGTCTGCATATTCTATGAACAGACCTCTTCAAAACCCTTTCTATTAAATAGCCTCTTCAACGGATTGAAGAGGCTGCAACAGTGAGCTAACAGCTTGCTCTCACGGCAGCTCTGTATCGATACAGTCATTACAGCTGCTACACAAAATTTCTCATTGAATGTACAGCTGTGAACCATTTTAGAAAGACCACCTGTCACTTACTTGCTGCACTGCTGTTTTATTGTTGCTCCATGCCTTAGAGTAACGGTTTGGAAAAACCAAGTGCTGTGAGTCCTATAAAACGGATACTGCAGAAGCTGACAATGTTAGACAAAACTAACCTGGAAAACATTTTAGAATATGTCTATTCCACCCTGCCAGTCCCGCCGGTGGGACCATCATTACAAACGCATGTTGTGCAGCCAAGCTTTGTTCATACTATTTTAAATTCTAGTCAAGATCTCAAGGTTTCCAAACACATCAAATATGATGTGCTAAATCACAGTCCATGTGTGTAAAGTAGACATCTAGATTTGTTTCATTTGATGAAATGGTGCAGCCATAAAAAGTGGTGTCTTGGGTTTGAATATTTCACTCAATATAAGTATGCTATAGCTACAATGAAGAATGAATGAATGAATGAATGTTGGAGTAGATACAGAATGTATGTGAGAGTGTCGTACAGGATGGGAAACAAATGCTTTTTCTAACTTTGAAGCTACTTAAGGGGAAATTTAAGGGGGAAGTCTGGGTACAAGGGGTTAAATTATCTAATCAGACACATAGCATGTCGGGACACGAGCAATGACAGCATGTTTATCTTGCACAACATGTATTGAATTATGTGAGGCAGACAAAAAATGGCCTATACATACCCACTCACTTCTGCACAGAACAGAAGATGGACTGATTACACGTACAATGTTCAGATCACGTTTACCAAGAACACCCTGAAGAAAATACGTGTAAAAGGGCAATGGGGAAAAGCGCTTTACATGCTAATGCAGAGTAATTGGGTTTATGTCAGACATAGGGTTATTTTGCATTGAGTGCTACTCTTAGTCCTCTGCAGTATTCCAAAGACCAACCAGGTACACAATTTAGTATGCATGAGGTTTCAAATGCCTAAGAGGGTCATAATTACAATTATCAGCATCCCAACCTGTGGTGAAATAATCTGCTGTTGCTATGGCAACAGGCAAGAATCCTCTTGAAAGTTGATTGTTGAAAAGAGACACTGATGTAATTTTACAATGTCAAACTGCTAACGCTTAATCTCTGGATGATTGGCACATACAGTATATATGGAAGAACCCTTGAAAAATGCATTCTGTGCATGCAAAAATGACTAGCAGCAGCTAATCTGCTGTGTAAGTGCAAAGTTTTGAATGAGTTTTATCGGGCCGACGTTATGGAGAAGCGTACGTCTGTCTGTCTGTCCGTCCATCTGTCTCGTTTGCACCGGGATTTCCCCCTGCGTTGTCGGATATTAAGGGACTAGTTTTGTTTCTGTGTTTTGCTTACAGTCTCTGCTGCAGAGGCCAGGAGTTAATATGATGTTTCACATGCTTGTGCAGTATAAGCTCAGTCCCCTCAATAAAAAAGAGCAAATCATGACGGCGATCGACACCTGTCAATCAAAAATGTGTTGTTTGATCTCAGACAACTTTAAAATATTGTTTTCATGTTAAAATTATATTTTAACATGAAAACAATATAAAAAAAAAAAAGACTGAAAATTCATTTTTTATATTTTAAAATGGTATCGCACATTGATACTTTACTTTACTGATACTTTACTATTGTATCGAAGTTAGAAATTCTAGTATCGTGACAACCCTACGTGACATTACCATTTCTTTTTTATTTGGGTTTTCAAAAGTTTACACAAATACATACTGTACTATTTTGTATTTAGGAAGATATGTTTCTCTTACTACCGTATGTTAATTCCTCATAGTAACTACATTGCAAGAGGAAGTGCTGGTCTGTCCACCACTCTTTGGCAGCACAGTTTGTCCTCCCTGGGCAGCCAGGCCAGCCTGCGATGGCCTGTTTTGATGACAAGTCTGTATATTGTCAAGGACCTTTTTTTTTTTATCAGTCTCAATGGTCAGGTACTCTGCCATCTTGTGCTGTCTGTTTAGGGTCAAATATATTTCTACTTGCTTTGGGATTTGACAATTCTTTCCAGTGTGCTTCATATTTTTATTTTTGTTTAGTTATGATTTGGTCACACAAGACAGCTTAATGATTTTCCTGTGGCATGGTTGAGTTGACTGAGCTGAACCCCAGGACCAGGACCCTTGTCACTGTTCAGCTCCTGGAATTTTAGCGCTTTATAGTGGGTAGAGTGGGAGTGCTGTTTATTAATTGATTATAAAATTTGATGTCTATTTCTGAATGTTGATTATTAGTTAATATTGGCCTAATTCTGCCCTGCATGCATAGTTCAAAGCATTTCTTATACCACAAGTGTGGGTCTGCAGATCTCTACATGTGCAGTAGAATCTCAGTTGGGTGTTTTGTGTTTGGTCCCCATACTTCACTATCATAGAGTGCAGTTGGTTCCATTATTGAGTTGAACATTTTGAGTCATTTTGACCATTGATATGTCAAATTGTATATTTCTTTTGATTGTACTGAATGCCCAGCTTTTTAATTAATACTTAATAATTATAATACTTTGTATGTATTAATATTTCCAAATGAGAAATAATCTTGGGATCTGGACATTTTTGAAATATCTTTACTTTTACAGTGCCCAGGTCTGATACTAGTCATTTAGAATATTTAGTCTCTCTTACAACCTCTCTTTTGTGTTTGTCAATGGAACCAAATCATCAGCGAACAAAAGAAATTTGACTTCTGTGTTTAGGAGAGTAGGAGCATGAGATTGTTGTAATCAATAGGCAGGATCATTAATATAAATATGGACAGGTTTGGCTGAGGTTGCAGCCTTGCCTCACTCCACTCACACATATGCACAACCACACACACAGGCATACACACATGCACATGCACACCAGCAGCCACAAAATATATTGCACTATTTCAGTATTGACATGGATTGATTAGTTATTTCTGCCTAATGAGATTGATGACATGTTGTAAAACTGTCATCAGACTTAGGCAATGATATATCATCTGATTAATCACATCTTTCTCATGAATTCCCAGGGGAAAAATGGAGGAGGGGTCATTGACGTCACTGGCAGGGCGTGGTATGGTGTCTTCCATGTTAACAATAATCATGATGCACATCCCTCCTAAATAACTGCTAGAATTTTGGTAAAACTGAGGGGACACAACACTTCTTCACCTCCTCATTATCTCTCCTGTTAAGAGAGATAATGTTAACTCTGCAGCAGTCCGACTGAAGCAGCAGTCCCTGTTAACAGAGACTGCTGCTACCGCAACTACTGAATGGATTTTTTTCCATGCATAATTTGACAAAACACTGAAAATGTGACTTGACTTGACAACAGTGGCTTTACAATACTTTTTATCATTTATTCCAGTTGTCAAAATCCTGCTTATCTCAGATCTAATAGACACACACACACACACACACACACGGACCTAAAGACATGGCTATCTTTGCTGTCTTAGTTGCTATGGAAACATAATTAGATTGTTTTGCATTTTAGAGATTGGCACAAAAAATTGTACTGTATTGTTCTGGTCATTGCTGTACAGTTGCAGCCTATTAAAATGATTCAAAGTGAATCACATTTCCCTGTGCCTCATACAACTCCGGGTGTGTCTGTTCTTACAGAATCAGCAGAGAAATGTGTGTAACTGTTAATGCAACATGTAGAATTTTCCTCCATAATGCCTCCATAATGAACTGTATGTATTAGTGCCAAGACTTAGTTTGCTGTCTCTGCTCACATAATGCAATTGTCCTTGTGTGTAACATTTAACATTTAACAGAAAGATGTCTACCAAATGTCATATAGGCTACTGTATCTCTGCAGTGTGATTGAACACAGGGCTAAGGGCATACAAAATTAATTCTGAGATTCCGTGCTGTGGATTCCCTCCAGCAGAATTTAGATGGACAGTCATGTCTGTTTGGGGTATCCTTTTTGTCTGCGGGTAGCAAGAGGAGGAGGTTCAGCCCGCCTTTGTTTGTCCTCCATTAAGCTGACTAGAACTGAACCACTGTTAGCAGGGGAGCCAGCGGGGAATCAGAGATATCTGACAGAGTGAGAGAAGGGGAGAGAGAGCAGGGAGTAATAAGAGAAATAGAGAAAAGACAAATGGAGAGATGACCAAATAGAGAGGAACAGAGGTAGGGAGAGAGAAAGATGGGAAGGGAAAAATAAGAAAGGAGGTGGAGGGGAAAAATAAGCTGAGCAGATGTGAAGATTGTGAGTTCTTATAGGCTATTCCATCCACAACCATTTGCCGCTTAAGGCGTACAGTATAACAAGGAGCTGTATCAAATGGGGCTCTGGGCTTCTCTCCCTCAGTCTCTTTCCCTCTCTCTTTCTCACTGTCTGCATTTCTCTCTCTCTTGCTCTCCCTCTCAATTCAATCCATATAATGAGAGGCTCCAATCCATCAAAGGATCAGATAGGCCTAAAGCCAGTCTGAGCCTCGTTGCAGCTCTGCTGACTCCTGATATTGCCTACATTAGTTGGCAAGCTGTACATCATTTTACAACAAACATATTACACAATAAAAGATAATTGCTATTCCTAATATGAAAATTTGTCTTTAACTTAAACTCTTTAATGCTTTCCATCTATAACATTAACATGGTTAAATGGCTTCTACAGTGTCCAAATCATTCGCTTCTACAATGGCTAGTACTGCATTGTAAAATTAATCAGATAAAGTGTTTTATGAAAGACGAGATGGCTTAGATAATGAGATAGCGCTGGCCTTGACCCTATGGTGGTTTTTGCCATTATTTGCTGCAGTAGTTCTACTTGCACACAACAGAGACGACACAGTAACTTACAAAAAGTGTTAGGAAAGGACAGTAGAAACAGTAAAACAGTGGATACTATTTGGGCTGGGTATCGGTACTCGATACCTTAAGGTCGATTACCTTTAATGTATCGACCGAAATAACCCAGTACCAAGTAGTATCGAAACTTCTCCAGTCAAACGATACCTGCATTCGATCAGATCTAGAAAAAAATGACTATTTGTATGGTTTCGCTCGCAGCCAATCACCGCAAGCGTTCTTTGATTTAATGCGACGTGTGAGTTGGCAGTTGCCGTGCTGAGATGTAAAAAAAAATGTTAAAAAAAAGGTATCGAATTAAGTACTCTATTGGTATCGGTACCACTTTAAGGGTACTGGTATTGGTACTGGTATCGTAATTTTTTAAACAATACCCAGCCCTAGATACTATACATCTAGTGGTATACAATGGAGAGGCTCCCTCCCAGTCTGTATCTATCCACCATGAGTACTGCAGAGTCTGCCAAATTGAGTGTCTGCTGGAGTCGGTTCTTCTGTCAAATGGTGTAAAGTCAAATTGAAGCCTCATATTGTAAAGTAAAGCTTGTCAATCAAGTGAGCAGACAGGGCCTTGCCTCTCAGGTATAAAAACAATCACTCAACAGTACAGCAGCAGCAGTGAAGAAAGCAAGTGGAAAGTGG